>NW_028324301.1:17743214-17914285 GCF_058129835.1 Hydra viridissima | reverse complement strand
GCGAACGTGATAACCACTACACTACAGAACTGATGGCATCGTCTAAATTTCAATAAATCACTTTCACCCACACATATCTTTAAATTGCAGATTGATAATTTTGTACAAAATATAAAAATAGAACAAATTTTTATTTTTTAAATCAGAGGAACCTGTTTTATCCTATTCAATAGGTTCTTATCGAAATCTGAAACGATTTATTATTAACAGTCCTTGGCATTTTATTATGCCAAGGACTGTTAATAATAAATCGTTTCAGATTTCGATAAGAACCTATTGAATAGGATAAAACAGGTTTCGCCGATTTTTTCGACCTTGTCCCATATAAAAATTTTAGAAAAATTATCGATCTCGAAGTTTGATCGTATAGAGAAAAGATTACTCTTTACGATGCCCTTAGAACGAATGACTTCCTATAATGAATAAGGAAGCTATAGCCCCCGAAAATTAAAAAATGGCAACCACTGGTATGTGCTCTATGTTCGCACCCCATGTTTTTGGACTTACGCCAGTGTTCTTCTATACGTTTTTTGTTTTTTTTTTTTAAAAAAAAAGAAATATTTTTTCAGTAGTTTTTTGAAATAAATTTATTTAAAATTTATAAACACAAACGAAAGAATGATATCAAAAAAAATTTATACATTTGTATGATTTGCAACTAAAAGTTTGGTTTTTTGCTCCTTACTCATGTAGTTTTACCATCTCAAACTTTGTTGCACCTGCTCAATGACGTCGTATCACCTGAAAAATAAAGAAAAATTTAACACATTTTGTATCAATATTGCAACTAATTGATAGGCTTGGTTAGCCTAAAGCTCTAGATATTTTTATGTTACGTTATAAAAGAGCAGATAGGTTGTTTAACTTTAGTTAATTTTAAGATATTCTTACCAGAATCAGAAGAGTATTGCATGACTGGCTATTTCTTTTTAGGCTTATTCTTAGGTTTAGCTGATGACATTCGCTTCCTCTTTGCCACCACGTGGTTGGCCTGTGAAATTTTCTTTTGAAACTTACCGTAGCATAAGGAACATTTTTTGATCCTCTTTCAGCTAAGACTTTTCCAGCTTTGGGTGAAAATTGAAACCCAGACTCATCGAAGTTCAAATTGCGCTTGGGTTCATATAGGATATCTAGGTCTTTCTCCGCCAAGAAGCTTCTAATGTCCGCGAACCACTGTTTAATTTCTTGTTGTGACACATTACCATTTATATCCAGGTTTTAACGACCCTGATCTACCAAATTGATAAGGTCTGTTTATTTTCCTCATCAAACATTCATTTGACAATAGACAGGACATAATTGACATGATGGTGTCTATGGTGACAGGATGAGCTCTCCTTTGTGAATTGATTATATGTTAACCAACACTTGCTCTTGAGCTTCGGTCAAAAATGTCCAGGGGCCCATTTTTACCCTTAGGGGCTTTTTCACAAATATTATCTCTTAAGGTTGTTCTAGGAATGCCATTATGCTTTGCTGCACCAGTTGCGGTTCTTCGACCACTAAAAGATAATAAATAAAATATGTAGCTTCCTAGGCAGTAAGAACTTACAGCAAAGGTTATTTAGATAGTGAAAGGTTAGTAGATAGTGACATTCTGTAAAGGTAAACATAGTTTAAGCTTACCTCTTTACATCCGCAACAGCCTCCGCTAAATATTCTTCAGTATATCCATCTCTAGTAGACTTTCTAGATGTGCTACGACTTTTTTTATTCATCTTTATTTTGATTATTTAAATAAAATATTTGAAGTTTAAACAGTAGTAGCAAGTTTAAATTTGGTAGCCTGGTACCAAGTATTAAATGCAAAATTAGTTTTAAAATTGTTTAAAACCTGTTAATAAAGTCTGAAAATAAAAAAATAAACGCGTATGATATTATTAATCAAAAAAAATTTTTTAAATCTTTCTATTCGACGGCGACTACTATTTAATGATTAAATTTAAAAGTATATCATAATTATTCAATTACATGTTTTAATTTTTTCTTTAATTAATCTTAAAACAAAAAAAAAAAAAAAAAACGGTATTGCTTAATGGTTTATAAAAAATTAAAATGGCAATTATCAACGATGGCGACTACTAGCTAATTGGTTGTGGCGAAGACCAGCAAAGATTTAACTGCTCATTACGTGGCCATTTTTGAATAAAATTGAGACATGCGCGTATTGAATTATGTGTCACAGTTTACATTTTATGATAAGGATAAAAAAAGTCAAATTTTAAAAAAAAATTTTGATGGCGGTTACTAGCAAGGGGGCTACATTGCTTCTAGTCTTCGCCACCACCACCCCACACCTTCCCTTTCAAATTCATCTACTAATTCTATATTTATAAGATATTCCTGCATCCTAATAACATTTTGAAAAAGAGAAAAAAAGAAAAAAAAATTAGATTATAAACATGTTTTTTAAGTGGATTATCGAAAAGCTTTTCTAAAATTTGTCATTAAAGTTTAAGGATTTCGTTAGGACAGTTTTTTTCTAAAAAGTTCTGTGCCTTTATTTTTAAAGTTAAAATAGTCAAATTTTCGTCAGTTATAAAGAGAACATCAAAGTTTTTTTTTTACGATTTTTGAACTTTCCATCAATTAGTTCTTGCTCTGCATATTTTTTAGTGACCGAGTGGCGAGGACTAAGTCGCATGGCGAACACTGGGTGTTTTACCCTATCAAAAATTTTTACATATAGTGCAGCGTAATAAGAAAGGGTGGGTTTATCGTTTTACATTTCAATGCGATTCCGTGATAAAATATATTGAAACCATAAAGTTTTAAAATGCGCGGACATCTAAGAAGAGCTATTTAGTATCTCATCTATGATGTGATCTTAAAATATGAAATACCTCGTGGCGAAAATGTGAGTTTACTAAAATGGCTTTTTTTCGGAATCGTATCGAAATGTATTGCGATACAAGACGCCCATCCTTATTTTTTAAGACTTTAAAATAAAAAGTTTTTTAACATTTTCATGTTCTTAAAAAAAAAAAATTAATTTCTCTTTTTTTCTCGAAATAAATAGTAAAATAACAAGAAAACCTTTCCTTACAAGAGAATCATCTGGTCACACCATCGTAAAGATCTCTAAAAAAAAAAAAAAAAAAAGACGTTTACTAATAATGACAAGTATAGAAAAAACATAGTTCTGCCCGGGCTCGAACCGGGGACCTTTCGCGTGTAAAGCGAACGTGATAACCACTACACTACAGAACTGACTTTGATATATTATCATTATTTTCTTTTATTACAGATTCATACTTTAATAATAAATCACGAAGATGCTTTCCTTAATATTCTGCACAATGGCTGTGAAAGTTTCTCAAAGAAATCATATAAACTTTTGTCGCTGGTTATATCCATTATGTCGCTATTAGTTTTAAACGAGGATTCAGACGATGGATGGGAAATACTAAGCGACGAACAAAGGCATTGGCGTATGTTCATGAACAGAGTGCAAAGAATTATGTTTTTAATGCTCAAAAAATTTTCTTTCGCAAATTTTTATAAGGTAAAGGGTATTTATTCGAACTTTGTATGTTAAATTATATTATTTAAATGTATTAACTTTTAATTTGGACTTTACAATTTTTAAAAAAGATAGTTCCAAACTCTTTTTGATAAAAGGAAGTCTGTTTTAGCAAGTTGAAACGGTGTTGGAAACTGATTTCGAAGGTCCAGTGTCACCTATCAACGTTGGCCATGTGGAAGTGCAAAACACGTTGTTACAAATACGTTCTCGGGTGTTCACCTTTTTTAAAAACATAGTAGCTAGCAAAGGTTTGTTATTATGCCTTGATAATTAGCAAAAAAACAATTTAAAAGATGCATAGAAGGAGGAGACTTAAGTAAAATTTTTAAGTAAGTTACCTTCTAGTGAATGAAGCTCTAGAAAATCTTGAACGTAGCCCTAATATACTAATTAGTCATTTATAATTTCTTTTCTGTTAAGGGTTGAGTGGCCCTTATTCTCGAATCATATTTGCTCCATCGTTAACTGACACTCAGTCACAAGAGACCAGACTGAACAGTGGAAAGCCAGGTAAAAGAGAGATTAGTTTTTACTTTTGTTTTAAATGATGTAAAGTTTGTTAACTTTTTATGTTTGTGTTTTAGTTAACTATCAACAATTGCCTTCATTGCATCTTCTGTTAATCGAGTTGAAAGGTTGCCCAGAGCAATTAAAACAATGCGTTGAGGCAACTAATGTTCTAAAAAGAAAAGCAAATTCTGTATCTGATATGACGCACGATGAAATCAATGAGGTAAGTTTGTAGACATTGATCTTCTTTTTTGGAATTTATTTTCATGATAGCAATTTATTGAATCGGTTTAGATTTTGTCCCAAGAACCTGACACGGACCGCTTACCGTTTCATCAACGAAAGGCTGTTGTTCACCGAATTCTTGAGAAGTTACTTGTTTTACGAGAAGAGCAAGCCAACCATCTTACATGCATGTTATTTTGTTTGTTTTTTAAAAATCTCAGTGAATTTTTTTCGTTTGCTTACTTTTTTTTCTTTTTCATGAAAGATTTCGAAAATTGTCATAAAAACAAGAACATCGTGAAACGTTCAAAAACCCTACTATTTTTCTATAGATATTTTAGAGCACGTGGTTTATATTCTTTGGAGACATCTTGATTATTTTTATATCCACTGTATTCCAAGTGACGATTTATTACTCGAAGACGGAGGCTTTTCAAAGACTAATTTTTCTTCGCGTGCTCGAAAACTCACTGGTATGAAAACCTTTTTTGTTTAAAAAATTTCCTTTTGATATGAACCAGTTTTAATGAATCAATTTTGTCTTAATTAATCGAGAAAAGAAGGGAGCCTTTCGTCGAGTGTTATTTCGAGTCCTTTAAAAGTTGATCTCGCAAAACGTGGAACAAACGCTGAGAAAAAAATAAAAAGAGAGGATTTACTAGAAGTACGGGTTTTGAAGTTATTTTAACGTATTTTTCAAATCTTTATTTTTGTTAAGATTTATTTTTTATTAATCTATGGACCTTTTTGAATAGTTGAAATGTGAAGCTGCAACGTTAATTAACGAACAACTTTGGATGAAAGTGCTCGACCATGATCAGGTTTTTATTTATTTACTTCTGTTTTCGATTCTCTTTTGTTTACATTATTATCAAGTTTTGCTATTAAAATATGTTTGAATATAATTTTAGGTCCATGGGCGTTCTCCTAGGCATTCTTTTTTGTCAGCTTTGGCGCATAGAATTCAAAGTTTAATTCAACTGAGCTCATGAGCTGCAATAAAAAGAATATTTTCATGACACGTGTTAAGCTCAAGATGGTTTCAACTCTAGTTAAAAATGGAATGTCAAGTGGTTTAAATAATTTATTTTGAAATACGTAGAAAAGACGCTTCAAATTGAATCCGAAGAAAATAATACGAGCTAATAGTAAAACACTTAGAAAATATGGTTTACTGAATTACTCCCTGATAATTTTTTCAAAATAGCAATAGCACATTAAAGTACATTTAAAAACATGAAACCGTTTTGTATTAATTTCTATTTAAAATAAGTTCAAACTGGCTTTGAAATATCTTTACCGTATTTTCTTGAATATAAACTGCGTGGTAATATCTATTCAGTGTTATTAGGTTGGAGTATTTTTAAAAACGTGTTTCAATTAATTGATTGCGCGATCTTAAAACAACAGCCAAAGTGCTCGCCAATAATGTGTTATTTAATCAATATTTCTATTTCCTTCCAAATTAATAAACTTAGCTTTAGTACATTAAACAAATCTTAATGGTTCAGCTTAAAAAATTGCCCCAAAAGTAATGAAACAGATCTGCTCGAAAAATAAAAAACATTTCTTTTATATATCATAATGCCAAATGAGTATTTTCAAGTAAGTCAAATTTCATTTTGTATTGTTATATTTTGATAGACCATGACAATATTTTAGGATTACATTATGTATTTTAAAATATTTCAAAGAATTTATTCATTAAACAATTTTTAAGGTGAAAGATGAATAAACTATCCCAGCAAGCACACAACGTTGAAATAACGTTGATCAACGTTATTTCAACGTTGATTCAACGTTGTGTGCTTGCTGGGATAGAATTAATACAGCGCAGAACCACAAAAATACCAGAGAAACTGAAAAAGTTAGACTACAAGTCCAGATGTTTACAACTTGGCCTATCTTCTCTAGTTGAACGTCGTAAAAGAGGTGACCTCATCAAAAAATATAAAATTATTAACAACATCGACACAGTCAACTGGCACTTTCCCCTCATCACAATTCCACCAAGAACAAATCACAGAGAAATACTTCACCGTGAGAAGTACAGCAACAATTTAGCTCGTTTCCACTTTTTTAACAATCGCATTGCCAAGGCATGGAACATGTTACCAGATAAAGTAATCAGTTATCCAACTGTCAACAGTTTTAAAGCGAACCTCGATAAGCTCTAATGTTACTACAGCTCGCAGCTTTCCTTAGTGAAAGTTGCAATATGAGCTTCACAAAAACTAACTGTAATCTGACAATCTATGATTTGTATTTTGTCAATTATTTTTACTTTTGTTGTAGCAAATATATACTACTACTACTACTACTACTACTACTACTACTACTACTACTACTACTACTACTACTACTAAGGTTTGTATCTAAAAAATGATCAAGTTTTTGAATTGTCACGGACAAAAAACCTTGTAAATTTAATGCTGCCTCAAATTGCAGCCCAAAAATTTCCTGATATTTTTATTGAACTGGGACACTGATTATTTGAATAATAAAAGTAAAAATCTTAAGACGAATGTTAAGAGTACCTTATTGAAGGATGACTACTAAGGGTATAAAACTCAAATTTGCTTTATGCAGTGAACGAACGAAATCAAAATTTTAGTCGAAACCGTTACCGAAATTTTATTGAAACCGAATCTAGAGAAAATCAGTATTTAAAATAATTATATAAAATGTAGAATTTCTAGCAATTTTAACATCTGATGTTTACCTAAAGAATGACTTAAGTATAATAACTTGAATCAATTATGTAACGTGCTTTCAATTAAAGATACTTGAATTGTTCTAATTAAAAACTGACTATACCCCCCAAAACGTTTAAACATCAATATAATTAGAAAATCAAGATTCCACACACTAAGTTAAAAACAAATTATCTTAAAAAAATCTGTTAATAAAAATTTTGTTTCATTAGGGTAATAGTTTGAATCTAAATTTCGCCCGAAACCAAACAAGTAGAAGGTTGCCGAAACAGAATTTTCAGTTTCGTTAAAAGCCGAAAGTTTTCGTTGACTAATTTAAGCAATAGAAGATTGAGAACGATCTTTATGAGTATATATATACATTTGATAAGATGAATAATGTGTATAAGAAAAAAAACAAAAACTTATTATGCTAGATAAGTTAATATTTAAAAGTACTCATTAACAGATTTGGGGGATCGAGTATCTGTTAACTCACTTAAATCATTTCCAAATGGTCATTCTCAAGTGTATTCCTTTCTAATTTCTTTTGCATTAATTGTAACTATTTTTCAAACCGCTAACCTCCCCATGGATTTATGCTGGATTAGCTTTTGGAAGTTGGCAAACAGAGTTAATCACACACAACGAGTTTATAAACGGTTTATCAAACAGTTATAGTTATTACAAGATATTATCGCTTTGAAAAACATAAGTGGCTATGAAATATAATTTATTAAACTAAACAGACTTTTCTTCTTTAAAATACTATAAGAACTGAAAACTTTAAAATAATATAAGAAAAAACTTTAAAATATTTTAACTACTAAAACTTTACACTACAAATTTTATGCTATTAAAACTTTTTAAAGTTAATTTAACTATTATTTAACTAATCAACTTTTTAGAGCTTTAAAATAATAAAAGAACAGAAAAATATTTAAAAAACTTCGAAAAAGTTCTACGGAATCCCCATCACTTAAATCTTTTAAGCATAAAAAATAGGTTTTATATTTTTAAAATTGTTAAGTTTCTTTTAATTACTTTGTAAATAAAATAGTTATTTGAATTTGTCGAATTTGTAATGAAAAGGATTATCATACAATATTTTTTATTAAGCCTTCCTACTTTTGAGATTTATATCTATTTATTCAGAATAAAAAATTTATTCTGTTTGTGTGATGCTATTATATTGCTTCTTTTTTTTTTTTTTTTTTTTTTTGTCTGAAACTGTTAGTTGTTGATATATTTTATAATGACAAGACCGTTTGAACATTTTTATCCAAAATACGTAAAATAAATAAATAGTTGGATATAACCTCCTTTTCATAATTACTTTACACATCAAGGAACATTCATAAACTGTATTTTGTGTAAACAAGTTTGTATTGTTATTACATTGACTTCCCTTTTTTCGCAATAAATAAATAAATAAATACAGTTTTTCCTTTAATAAAGTTTGTATAATTTGAAAAGTATTTTTGGTGCCTTAAAAAAAGCAATTACACATTTGTAATAATTAGGACTAGTAAAAAAGAAGAAAAATAGAAAAGAAAACTGTACCATCTTATATGATTATTAGCAAATAAAGTAAGAACTTGTGGATAAAAGTTTCATTAATTTATTATTTCTCTACAAAATTTATCAACGTGTTGAGGTTAAGGAATTAATCATATATATATATATATATATATATATTAGCTTTTATTCTATTCCCCATATGGACCGTTTCTCAATTTAAGCAATAAATGTTGTTGTGATGGGAGAAACGAGAATGTTAAATTTGGTTTCACCAAAAAAATTGTTATAAGACAAATAAGAAACAAAAAATCATGTCTTATTGAGGTTCAAGTTATTCTGAACTTAATTCATATTTTCTAATGTTATATGTTGATTATTTCGGGACTTTTTTCAACAGACGCTTTGATGGAACTGGAAAGGTTTTCCAATGAATGCCAACAACTAAAACAACCCCTCTCTCTCTCTGCTTGGCAGATTCCCTGAACTAAATATAAATTGGTTCCATATGCTAAAGTTTGAGTGGCATTGATAAGAAAACCTGAGCCTTCTCTGCCCCGTTGTTGATGAGAAGGTCGAAAAGATTAGATGTTTGACTTGTGACATAAAATTCCAGTGGCTTTTCTAAATTGAATGGTTTGCCTTCATTTCGCTTAAGTGACTTTTTCTTTTCGGAAAATTTAAGATTTTTGACCATGGCAGCTTTCGTTGAACACCAGTCTAAGAGCTGAAAAAAGCCAAGCAAATCAAATATAGGGAAAAAAAAACTTAGGTATCTTTTTAAGGCTTCTATTGCTGCATCTCTAACAACATTGTTTCTGGCTTTGTAGGTCAAAGCGGTGAGAGTAATTTGGATTTTGAAAAGAAGATTTTTGATGGAATAGATCACCTTTCCCATCTACCTGGCGAGGTGCATGATTCCAGGTACTCGAAATTGCGCTTCTTGCTTTGAGCAACCATCAAGAGAGATCCATGGTCTTAACGTTGGTTATGGTATTTTACAGCTTCATTGTAGGATGCTACCATTTCATCAGGGAGATCCACTGAAGAGTGTATCATCAGCAGCGTCTTATTTGCTTTGTTTACATGTTGTTATATATATATACACACACATGTATACATACACACATGTATACATACACACGCATGTATACATACACACATATGTATACTCACATAATCACATTCACGAATTTTACAAAACTTGAAATAAAATTATTCTGATAACATAAAGACTGGTATTTATTTTTGGAGTTGGTTATTTTTAAGTGGTTTGTTTTAACTTTCAATTCTTGTCGCATTTCATCGATCTTAAAATGAATTCAAGATAAGTAAATCTTTTTTTTGTTGTAGTTAGTACGTAATCAGTTACGATCAAAAAAGTGTTCACAATATTTGTGAATCAACTTTTGTATAGTTATCTACACTTTTTGAAAACGGGCCAGATGGTCAATAAAAAAGATAAAAATTAGCCAGTGTACTATCTTTGAAAAAAGAAATCTTTCGTGAAAAAAAGTGGGCATTATCTATTATTTGTTCGTTGAAGAAGAATTATTGCATTGCTTATATTTACTAAATCACAATCGTTGTATTCGATTTAAGAACTTTAGATATTTGGCACAAAGGATTTGCAGGTGCCTCATGATAATGAAAATGTTAAGAGTATAAGTGATAAATTGCAAGCTTTATGATTTATGGGCTATTGTAAAGACAATGAAGGGAAATACTATATATTTCGATTCATTCTCTTGCAGTATTTAAAGTGAGTATATTTATGAAGAAATTTTTTTATCTTTTAAATTCTTATAATAATAGAAGGATATTTATTTTACAGTACTTTGAAGGTCTTAAACATAACAGTATGTTAAAAATGTTGTTCGTAAGTTTATTATTATTGATAGTATTTTCATAAACCTAGATTGCTGTTACCAACCTGTTTTTCAGTATTTTGAATAGAGATCCACTGGATATGGCTTTTCCAATGGCTTACTCTTGCGAGAAATGTATAATAAAGTTAATAGAAAACATTAACTTAGCAAATGTTGATAAGAATTTAAGTAATCTTAGATCATCTTTCTGGGTTAACTTTGTGAAGATGGTATTTGCTCAATATGTTCATCATATATACTCATCATTCTTTCTATATCCTGCTCAAATGCATTCAAAAACTATTAAAAAAGCATAAATATATTCAAAAGCTATTATAAAAGTGTAAATGTTTTTAAAAGTTACTAAAAAAGCATAAATGTATTGGATTAAAAGCTCTCGAATGTTAAATAACGGACGGAAAATGAAAATGATCCTCTGAGAAGAAGTGACATACTTCTAATTCCTTTGGCTATTTAATTCTTAGGAGTTCTCATGTTAAGTATGCGCCATTCTTTGCACTGTTCTTTTGAATCATTATCAAATCTGGACGATTCTGCGCTCTTCGGTTTTTCAAAACGAATTTCAGTTTTTTTTTTCATGTTGAACTTCCTGACATATTGACGCGTCACTGAAAACTCACTTTTAAATGGTTAAAATTGCTTTCCAGTATAATACCCTTTGTTGTACCCTTGTGGCAAGTACCCAACCAAACCATTTCTTTCAATGGAAATTTGTCTAGCCTAACGTTCCCCCTCTTGCATCAGCTTCTGCACACATTGGCTTTTAAATTCTGTCATTCCATCTGTTGTACATACCCGTCTATATCGAAAAATTTTCTCATCAGAAAACAATATGTTTTTGAACCCCCTGGTTACTTCAGGATAAAAACACCAGTTTTCTAACATTCTTTCACTGTCGCGTTCAGAAATGTCGCAAGATGTTCGCGGAAGGCAACATACGGCTTACTCGAGTTGCAAGGACACGTTTGCACAGGTCAGTTGAAATGCAAAGTTGCTTATTTTTTCAGGACGATCAAATGTCACAGATGATTCTTCTCATTTTCCACCCTTTTATTTATAAGATAATCGGTATCTTATCAAAACTCTATCACGAACTAAGTTGCCAGTCGAAAGCCATTTTTAATACACTTTTGTTTTTTAAGAAACTTGTATATAAGAAACTAGTACTAGAAGCCCCAAAATTTTAAGAAACTATTAGTACTAAGTTAATTTTCGATAAAAAAAACTTATTAAGAATTCGATAAATATGTTTTGTGTTCTGTTCAGGGACAAATCTGAGGATTATATTAAATTGAATGATATTTAATGGAGTTGGAGTAATTTTAGTTGACAGTAAACATTTCATCTTGCTTGTAAACATGCTTTCAAATTGAATTTTATGTATTTTTTCTTTCTTTTGATACTTAACAAACTCTTAAGAAACTTTTAGTATTAGAGTCGTAAAAAAGCACATTTGCTTAGTTTCTTATAATAAAAAAAACGTGTACTTTTTCTTTATCGTTTTACTAAATATTTTCTGTAGAAAACTTCAGAATTAATTTCATAAAGAGAATGAATCATATTGTCATTTTTATTAATATTGTAAACTTATTTGCCTAATTTTACTCGATAACAACCTTATCTATCGAGTAGAATTAAACGCAAACTTTAGAATCCTTACAATGTATTAAATTCGTGCAGCGTATGTAAAACGATTCTATGTTGCGATATCATAAAATAAAGCGATATCATAAAATGAAACAAATATTATGAACTCCTGATATTACTAAGATAAAGGCGAAATACGAAATCACTTAGGTTTATCAAAGAGTTTAAAATCCTATTATAGACGGCATCACCATGCAGTACACTCTATTCTTTTGTACATTTATTATTTCAAAGTATTTATTTTTGTAAAAAGACTAATCTAAAATGGGAGAAAAAAACTACAAAATTAAGAATTGTTTATCAGCTGATAAGATAAAAAATATTTGATCTCTAGAAAACTTCTTTTTAGGAAGCAAATAGTTTTTTCATAATATTTTCACTGGTTACTACATACAAGTGTTAAATATAGCATTGATCAACAAAAGTTGATCGTGGCTCAAAACGAATGTGACAAAATCGAATATTAAAATAGCAGCAAAGTGTTTACTCAGCAAATATTTGAAATTTTTTTTCTTTTGTTTCATATGAATGTTTTTTGAACTGTAAGCTTATGGAATCTTCATTAAAAGTTTAAAGTTAGTCTGACATTGTTCTTACACATATTTTTAAAGAAATCGATAAAAAAAACAATCAATATGTAATTCTCAAAATATGTGTTATGCTTAAAGGGACTCTTTTTAATCTTAACTTTGTTTTCAAATAAATCTTTGTTTGATGATCATAGGGGCAGAGTATTTAAACGGATTTTTAATAATTTAATTTTATCATATTTGGTAAAATAATCTGAAACTTCAGCCAGACGTATTAAAAATTAATTTAATTTTATTTACTTTATTTATCAATTAATTATGTCTAAAAAAAATCTCAGGTTGTAGCTCTAGGATTCTTGTTAATAATTCACGTAATATCCTGTCCGTACTTCATAATCGTTGTAATTATGGTCTTCAGGATTATAGACAATAAAAATGTCTTGCCTTTGTAATAGTATAACAGATTAATATCGTCTGCACACATATACATTATTTTTTGAAGTATAAATAATTGTCGCCTTAGTTGTCGACAAACATAATCTGCGATAGAACATTGGAAAATCAATTTTATAAATTTAGAGAAGGCTGTTTAGATGTAAATGTTCTAATTTACTCAATAACTTATTTTACATTTTAAAATATAATATAATTTCAAGCCCCTCTCGCAAAAAATGAAGATTATAAGCTCTTTTTGTAAAAAAAAAAAGATTATGTTGAAGTTTTTCCATCGTTTAATACCGTTATTTAAATAATTAGTAAAAAAAACCAATTGAATTCTTCCTGTAATTAAGCTAATTTTCTTTCCGAGTGGGTTTTATCACTGAACTCATTTAAAGTCTTAACTCTATTAAAATTATTGATGAGGAGCTTCAAATGTTCATGTCAATTTGTTTTAGATCCACGTCATCTTAGAATTGAATTCTTTAATCATTTTTAAAGAGCATGTCGTTTCAAAGGTTAAGATATATACTAAGTTACCCGTCTTTCTTTACGCTTTTAATTTCTCAATTTTTCTATCAAATTCAAAAAAAAAAAAAAAAAAAAATGCATAAAAAGATGACAGATTTTCATCTTCGCGAAATAAAAATAACGTTTCAGGGCAAAACCATCATCTTTATACAAATGTTTTTTAGTGTTTAAATTAAGCAACCTCCTGCCTGCCTAGCGGTAGACTAAAACACAACGAATAACAACCCCCCTTTGTTATTCGTTGTGCTTTAGTTTAAGTCTACCGCTATTTTTCAAAACACTGTTTATTGTAATACGCCATGTGAAAATGAACCTCTAAATAAGATTGGAAATCTTTTAAAAACTTTGAGTTATTCGATTTATTTGAACACACCCAACAATGGCTAAAAATGTTTTATAAATATATATCACAATAAGTTTATTTAGAAGTTGCTTTTGTCAAAATGGAAATGAATCTGTTGTAAAACTCACAGAATCTAGTAACTTATAACAGAATAGGTAAAGAAAAGTCGTGCAGTTTCAAGAATGCAGCACTAGCTTGATTTAAATTAAGGTACTGAATAGAGAAGGAGCTACACCTGTTGCTAGTTTTCTTGTTGTATATAACCACTACGAAGAGTTGTGTTTAGTCGAAGGAATCTTTTTTTTCCTTTCTAAAAACCGCTCTGCATGGGCTTTAGTTTGCTTAAAACTTTCGCATCGCGTTATTTGTTTGCGATTTCTGAACGCGACAAAACTTATGGATTCTTGGATTGGGGTTAAAAAGAAAGAGTTTGTTCCATTGTACTGTTTTACTTAGTTTTTGATATATATATATATATATATTTTTGAGAAACTTTGTTTAAAAAAATTTATTTAAATTGATTTAACTATGCTTCGTTTTGTGAAACGTTGGCATCTTTTTCAACACTTGTATTTTGGAAAGTTTTCTTTTGTCATGGAAAAAAAAAGAGTGACTTGTCTCTTCTTCCAGTTTATTATCCAATAAATTTGCTATTGTTTTTAATAAATCCTTATAAATTATAGTTAATACCAATCAAATCTCCACTGATGTGTTATAAAAAAGCACTTTAGATACCTCTAATCTAACAGTGGTTAAAAATTTTTAAATGATCGTCTTGAAACTGGAAAATCTGGCTTTATATATGAGCGCTGTTTTTAAAGATATATGTTTTCTTGTAGAAAAAGTGTAAAATGAGTGATTATCTTTACGTGCTCGATTTAACAATTTATATTTACGTGGTTTCAATATTGTTCTCAGCCGCTGCTTTGATAATATGCATCAGTTTAAAGCTGTGGAGAACAAGAGACGGTAAACTACTTTTGAATATCATATTGGTAGATTTACTTTTCGCCTGCTCGAGTGTAGCCTACTTATTTTGCAGATCTGTTCAAAGTAGATATTATTTAGCTCAAGTAGCCGTTTACTTGGTACTTCTTTCGTACGCCAGCCAAACATTGATTGCCGCAAATCGTTATATTGTCGTCAACTTCACGTTTACTTACAAGAACGTGTTGACCAAAGGCAGACTATTAGGAGCTCTAGTTGTAATTTGGACTTTTACTTCAATGTATTTGGTTGCATCTCTATTTGCACAACCAAATTATGTAAGCAGGACCTTTAGAGTCAATGATAAAACACTGATGTTGTACATGTCGAGTACTTCAATTATTTGTTTTTCTACAATTCTTTCTATGCTATCAGTTTTAACAGTCACTTTAGAAATACAACTACGTTGTACTGCAACAAGCC
Organism: Hydra viridissima; assembly: GCF_058129835.1. Classification (NCBI taxonomy): domain Eukaryota; kingdom Metazoa; phylum Cnidaria; class Hydrozoa; order Anthoathecata; family Hydridae; genus Hydra; species Hydra viridissima. Next base: position 17,899,022 of record NW_028324301.1, on the reverse strand, counting down.
ACAGGGAGAGATTAAGAACCCTTATGAAATCTATTCAAACTAATATGGCCCCGATCGCGAAACGAAAAATTAGTTTTCAATCTATTAGAAACTCTTTCTTAGCAGAACAATTGCCTGTTAGAAAAACACCAGTCTTGCTATTCGGCATCCACATTGTGACAACTTTATGCGTTTTAAATGCCTTTTTATCTTTTATCTTCCAGCATCATTATCCGTCAATCGCTTTGTTCTCCAAATACTCTACTTATATTATGTCGTTTTTAATAAGTTTGCGCCCAACAATCAACACGATGAACTCTTTATCTTGGCACAAGTTAAAGTGCTTCAAAAGAGTTTTTTACAAATTTTTAGGTATAGATTTGAAGCACAACAGTGAATACTACGAAGAGAATCAAAAGGACGTAAAAGAGCGCAAAAGAAAGCGCAGTACCTGCTCAATGACAGTCGAATTATCCAAATGAAAAAAATTGGAAGTGCGAAAAAGTTTATACTCCAAAAAAAAAAGTTTATATTGAAAAAAGTAATTTATTTATTTATTTTATGTTGATAATTTTTAAAAAGTTATAAATACGGGGCATGTTTTTTTACAAAATGGAAGTTTATTAAATGATTTTTTTTAAAACAAAACGGAAAGTTTGTTTTTCAGATGTAAAATTCATTTCGAAGTAAAATTGTTAAAATGTTGATGTTAAAGTTTAATTGAAAACCGAAGGTTTTAATCACCGTTTTTATTTCTATTTTTGATTTTCTGACGAAGAAATAAAGCATGACAACAACGGTTGTAAATATTACAACTTTGGATTTCCTTGTAATCTTGAAATTTCTACAACAGTTGTATTTAAAGTATTTTTATACTGCGTTGTTGAAATTTTATGATAAAATTTATATAGTAGTCTAAAGTCAGCAAGTTTACTAACGTTAACATTAAAAAGTATGCAATGAAATTTTATTTGTTAACAGACGTCGTCTTTAGTAAAAAAATTTTTAATCAATTTTTTATGCCACACATAATTGATAAAAAAAAAAAGCTTTGTGAACTGATTTTGCTGGTCATTTATTATCTTAAATTTAAAATCAAACAGATGACTGATTTTAAAAGATAATATTATCAATTATCTTTGGCAAATATAAGTTTTTTACTCAAAAAAGCCATGAAAAAAAAATTTTAAAAAACAAATAAAATTGTACTTTTTTAATTTTAAATGTTAAATGGTTTAATGTTAAGTATTGTTTAAACAATTCATAAATAATTATCTATTATTATAAGTATTTTTAGTATTATAATAAATGACTTGATAAATATACATACAAAACATAATAAACATACATACAAAAATAATATAATTGATTAAACATGATAACATCTTTAGTAATTAAAAAAACTATATATAACTTTGATAGAATCTAAAAAGCATGAGTGAACCATAAAAAACCATCCATTGAGATGCACGGATAATATGTTAGAATTAATTGGATTAACTAAAGTTAATTGGCAAATTTTGAGATATTTTGGTGAAATCTTTCTGATAAAACAAAAGTTTAATTGTTTTAAATATACTTTTGATATCTTTAATAAGAACTTTTTATTTTTTATAAAATTTTGATCCATAATATTTAACTTCGATGAAATCTAAGCATTCTAGAAAAATTAGCCATAAACAGCGACCACGTGGTTTACACGAGAATGTAATAGAGAACTTCACGCACGTGATATATAAAAAAAAAAAAATTTAAATACTCTTGAAAATTAGTACTTAAGAATATTTTCAAATTTTTTTGCGATAAAAAATACAAAAGATTTACTTTATGTATTTTTAAAATTGGACTATTTCATATTTGTCAAGAGCTGTTCATTGTCATGTATGTCATAATCCTTGGTATGAAAGTATGTTTAGCATAAAACGAAATGAACATCCTTAGTTTTTGAGATAGGGGAGGGTGTTGCACCATGAGACAGTTTTACCTTGAGAAAAACTGGATTGCTATGTCATCTGTGTGCGACAAGACCAAACTAAGCTTTCTTAGTTCTTTATCTGGCCACTGAGTGACTGGCAACTATTCAGTGAGCTTTTCGGAAGCTAAACGATAAAAGGAAAATCTGTCGTTGTTAAGTAAATATTTGATCTTTAATTGTTTATTTTTTACTTTTGTTTTTTTTTAATCTGTGTTAAAACTATGACATTGTACAAAACTTTAAAATGTGCATTTTCCAAAGGAATCGTTGATCTGTTCAACTAACCTCAAACACTTTAAGCAGCCATATTTTCCTCTTTTGTAATGCGTTGTAACTTGTGACAAAATTACCGTAGTAAATTTTATCAAAATTTACAACGGTAATTTTATCGCAAGGTAATTTTATACCTTTGGACGTCCCAAGGTATAACACATTTAAATTTTTTATAAAAGCAGTTAATTAGATGAAAGTGGTTAGTAATTTTTATATTTCTGATTAATTTCTAACTAATATATTTGTAATTATGTTTTAAGCGGTTTTTAATGATAATTTTTTAGGGTTTATATGTGAATAATTATCCAATAGAAGAGTTCAATTTATTGAAGATAAAAACATCTGAATTAATTGTACATAATTCAAATGAAACCGGAAACTCAACGGTACACAAACCTCCTAAAATTCATTCTACTAAAAGAATAAAACAGGTTCAGATGAAAGGGGACTTAATGTAAAAAATTGTAAATGCTATCGGCAACAGTATACCACCAATGCTAATTTTTACCACATCGGAGCGCCAAATGGTTCAATCAGGGGTGCAAATTCACAAAGATGGTGCAATTAAAAATTTTTTTTATTATATAAAGCATTTTATCAAGCATAAAAAACGGCAGTCCATCTTTCTAATACTAGACAACCATGAAAGTCACATCTCAATTGAAGCTTTAGATTTATGGAAGGAAAAAGGTATGATGTTAACTTTTCCTTCCCATACATCCCACAAGCTGCAACCGGTAGGTCGGTCTGTAAATGTGACTACAACAATTTTTTGAATGGTTAGATATTATCTAAACCTGGAAAGACTATCCAGATATCCATGATGTCGCAGAATTAGTTGGTAATGCTTATGAAAGAACATTTACAAAAGAAAGTTTTGAAAAGGGATTTCAGGTTAAAGGGATACGTCCATTTGAAAGAAATATTTTATACTGAAGACAAATTTCTTTCTTCCTATGTAATAGATCTTGAACAAGTCCAGAAAAATACAATTCCTACGAACAATTATAAGGTTCAACAACTAACAAATGAGGTTGATTTATCAACTTCCACCACTTGTCTAAAAGGAAATGAGATGCCCAGCTATTGAGATGTGAAGTACAGATCCCTTCAAAGTCTGTACAACAAATATCTACTGTTGAGACTCCAGAATGGGTTCGCCAGTTTACTTAAGCTTCGGTTAAAAGAAGAGTTTGAGGCGCAGACAGTCAGGAAAAAGTTTAAGGCGCAGACAGTCAGGAAAAACCAGAATACTTACAGATACACCTGAAGAGAAGTTAACTGAATAGCGAAATAAAATTAAGCAGAAAAGAAGATCCGTTGGGAATAAGAATTTCTTTCCTTGTACAAATAAAAATAAAAATAATCCCAGAAAGAAAAACAAACAAAAACGCCTCTAGTTCAGATTATGAGAATGTGTTTTTAATTTGGTGCAGAAAACTGTAATATATTTATGTAAAAATTAAAACAAGGAGGTTTGGAAGAAGAAATGGACTTAGATTTAGAGGATAGCATTAAGTGTGGTGAAATAAAGTCAAATGTTTATGTTTTAGTTAAACTGTCTGGTAAAAGGGAAATATGTTACTATGTGGCAAAAGTATTGACAGAAACCGACATTGCATATAAAATACAAAACTGGAAGGAATACTTTCCTAATAAGAGATGAAATGTTTTTCTAATAAGAGATGAAATGTTTTCCTAATAAGAGATGAAATGAATAAAAGAAAGATGTAACATGTTAATTACTTTCACCTTCAAATTCAGGATTTTTACTGAGCATATAAAACAAGTAACTGAGTTCCCCGTTGATTTCAATGCATATGACATTTCTATGAACTAGTCATATAGGAATATAAACGTTCTTTTAGGTTGTTGTTGGTGTTACTTTTGTACTTTTGTACAAATTGAATAAAATTTCTTTGCTAATTTGAAGTTCCACTTTCATTTAGTACCAAGGTACAACCTGGTGTTTTACCTTGGGATATAATGTAAGGGCGTAAAAAATAAGTTTTACTTTCGTATTAAAAATCATTTTTTAAATTTTGGTGTCTAAATTTTGGGTTTTAAAGTAGTACTTAAAAAACAAAAACTTTTTACCAGTCAAAATAAACATATTTATTCCTAAACATATTTGTTCCTAAACTATCCCAAGGTGCAACACTCTCGCTTAATTGTGTTTTTTTTTTTTTCTACTAACTTTTTGCATTTATTTGAAATTCTAATTAACATATCTAATAGATAGAATATCAAATAAGTGCAAAAGATAAAATTATTCGAATAAATAAGGTAGGAACTTATAAATGTTAAATAATAAACTTTAAGGAGGTAATTTCCCAAAATAACAATCCTCCTTCTCCCTCATTAATTGGATTCCTCTAAAGAATTGTTCAACAACGGTAATCACATTAAAATTGTTTCAAATCTAGTTTAGTTATGTTTTGTTGAGCTCTTGTAAAAATGTATTAAAAAAACTATGATACCAAAAAATATTTACAAACTCATAACGTGTGAACAATACTTAAAACAATTTTAGGTGATGAAAACTTATAAATGAAGAGGAAGAATTGGCGAGATTGATGAAATGAAGAACAAGCTACGAATTATAATTATTTTATATACCTAAGTTTTTTTAAATAGTAATAAATAGTAATAACTTAGGCCGCTACGGCGGATCCCACTCGCACAAAGATTTATATTCGTTCATTGCTATAGCATTCCAGTGCATTGTTATTTGTTTTTCTGCTATAATACCATGCATAACAAACTTATTCCTCCATTGACATATTGGTCTCTTTAGAGCACTCTGTTTGGAAAATATAAACGGCAAAAATCTTTCATCATTTTTTGGATATATATTCAAAGCATTAGTTACCATACCCATGTAAGCATCCTCATTAATAATTTGTTTGATAGATTTTGCTTTTATAGTTATATTTTTAAGTATGCTACCCGACAGCATATACCCACCGCCAGCGCAGTACGGTTTGTAGTATTCCTCGCTAAAATCTTCAAATGGAACATAATTTCGATGCCATGGGTCTCTTATGACTGGCATCCATTCGTTTTTTCTTCCTATATACTTAATATTTGAGTCTTGTTTTGGTAACCACGCTCCGATTGACAATATATTTACAAAGCAATCATCATCTGACTTCAACACAAATTTTGCTGGACAATGATCTGCCAGCCATTCAATTGTCAATAGAGTTTTGTTAGCTAAATTTTCATAGGTATCCTCATAGTTAAGACGAAGAATATCTTTGAATTGACGATTTTCACTTTCAACAAGTTTTTCAACATTTATGTTGGTATCACGGCCTACAGTAAAAATAGTGATATAGTTGAAAGGGTTATTTAAAAATATTTTTTTATTAATATCCGAGTCAGATCTTCCATAGCCTCCTCTAATTGCTGCTCTATTAAAAAAAGCCCCGGGCCTGGTTGTTATAATGATAATTAAATCAAGGCCTGGCCTACATTCTGGTTCTAAAATCGGACTAACTCTTTTACTTGCAACATAGTCGGCAGAAAAAATTGTCTCAAAACTCCTTTGTAAATACTTCGCTATTTGTTTGCCACTTTGCTGTAAGCAACTCTTTGCTTTCGCATGTAGCTCTGCTGAACTCAAGAGGCTAGGATTTATTGTAAAGCGTGGAGATTTATTATTTCTCTTTTCTTTAACGATGTTTTTAAATTGGAAGTTTGTAAAATTAATACTTCTCTTAAAGTCCGTGTGATATTGTTGTAGTTTAGACACAACAGACTTTAAAGTGTTAACTTCCCATCGACTATCAGATAACTGTTGGTATATTAAGGTAAATATCGAAATGCAACCGAGACAAGCCACTACTACTTTTCTCCGACGCAGTAGAGAAAGCATTATGCAGGAAAAAAATCTAAATAAAACATCATATTAAATTTTCCTACTTCTATAAAGATAAAATGTATAAAACAATATTAGCAACTTTTAATTGAGGTGTAAAGTATTTAATATGAAAAAGAAAGTTTTTTATTTGACATGCTGCAGTTGTAGTTAAATTCTTGGGAAATGGATTCTTATTCATTCTAATTTTTTAGTTTATAACGTTTATTTTTTGTTAAGAATAAAATAGCGCTTTTAATAAAACATTTTTACGGAAAAAATTATTCAAAGTATATTTACACATGGCTCAAATTTAACATGCGAATGTCAATTTCTAGCTACCGGTCGATCATTGGTCGATAACGGTCCAGTAACAGTCGATCTTTGCCACCCTACCAAATGAGTGGTGCCGTTAAAAACCTTAAGCTTCAAAGTTTACGTTTTTTTTTACAAATGATAACGAGGTTTAAATGGTGAGGTTTGATGGCGAGATTCAAGTGATGTTTTATTGAGTTTATTTTGATATTCTGATTTAATTTTATTTTTTGGCCTCTGTCTTTGAACAGGATGAATCACTTTTTAAATATTTAAACTTTTACACTTTTAAACTTGAAATTGTTTCAACCTTAACGTTTGCTTAATATTACTTTTTATCATTTATTTATTTATAACTAAATGTGAATTGGCAAAAAAAGTTTTCAGATATTCTTGGTATGTAAAAAAACTATAATCGAAATGATAATACGTGTTTTTTTAAGAGCAATCAGCAAAGTTATTATTTTAACTAATTCTCAAAAATGTTTGAAGTGTTGCCAATCTGAAAACTGCAAAAAAGTTCTTCAAAGTTTTTAGATTTAAACCAGGAAGGTTTTAAATGTTTCCTTTTGAAGCTTGAAAAAATAAATTCATACTAAAATACCTTCTGTTACATTCTTCAGATAAAACACTTTTCGATGTCTATGATCATAGGCGAAGTCATCGTTGATTATCTGGCAGACTTCTTTATTTTTATTTCTGCCAAAACGAATAAGAATAAATCATGCATACATTGTGCCATAAAACATTCGGCACTAGCAACCTCACTTTAACTCGATAAATATTTTTATCGATGTAAAATGAATAAAATCCGAACTTTCGTTGTTTGTAAAATTATGGTTTAAAAAAGATTTTTTAAGAAAAATTTTTAACATTCTTAATGAGATTTTTAATATTCTTTTTTATTTAGACAATTTTTTAAGTCAGAATAAAAATAAAATATGTTAATATCAAGGTGTTTTTTCATAACCCTTGATCGGTTTTAAAAATTACTAAATACTATTTAGTAATACAAAACTTTTAGCGAATCTTTTAAATTTTTCTGCAAAATCCAAAGCCTTTTTATTACAATATTCACAACTTGCTAAAAGACTGTAATCATACGTTTATCACAACTAAAAATAGGTTTGTAATAAAATACTCGGGTAACTTTAAGCTCAGTAATCTATGTCAATGACAAGGACTGACATTTATATAACAAAGCAGAAAAAAAATTGACTGACCGAAGGTCCCTTATGGTCCTCAGGGTTGATTTTTTTTTTTTATTATATATTGAGCTCAATATTATTATTTTTTTTTATTTTTTTTTTTTTAAAAAAAAACGGTAATTTAAATTTTATTCTTAACTTAAAACAAAAATTATTTTTATTTTAGGCAAAATTTTTAATCAGTCCATATCAATTTTGTCATAAGTCTAGTTTTGGTCCTATACTTGCCCTCAAATCTGATTGCGGTCTTACTAGCATTTAGTTCATCTCTTATTTTCTTTTCCTTACAATCAGATTTGAGGCCAAAGAGATTAGTGTAAATGGAGCTTTAAACTAACGGATAAAAAGTCTAATAATATTTAAAGAACTTTCTCTTCAAGAGATTTTTAAAATTCATTTCTTTAATCCCTAATCCGCAATTATTTTCAGCAACACAAATTAGAACTTAAGAGTTTAAAAGGCATTTTACATTTTTAAAATTTAAAAACCAATCGCTCTTTATGTTCATTTCTTCCTGTTTGATGTTTTACGCACAATCAGAGCTCTGCCCTTTAAAATGATATATATTAACTGGATACTCGCGCTTCCGCGGTGAAGCAAATTTTTTGCCAGCTTGATTTGTCTTGCCTGAAATGACGCGTGATAAATAAAAGCAAAACAAAAACGAATTATTGTCAGTTTATTTATGAAGCTTGACATCTAGTTAATATATATCATTGGCCCTTAATTCTTTTACATCTTAAGAGCTCTTTTTTTGTTGTTGTTGTTTTTTTTGTTTTTTTGTTTTTTTCCTTTTTCCAATAATGAGCCTTCCGAAAATCGTCAAACTTAGATATCAAAGTTCAATATTTAATTTTTTAGGGTCATTTTTAAATTAATGCGGACTTGATGTGCAGATACCCTCCTCACAGAATTACGATGAACAATAACAGATAAGTTAAGAGTTTCGCAAAATTCGGATTATGAAAAAGCGCCAAAAGTTTTCGTAAATTTAATTTGTTGGATATTGGGCTGTTTTGCCAAGAATACTTATTTACCATATTTATTAATTTTATATCTACCAAATGTGACCAGTAAATTCAAATCATAAAGTTGAGATAATCAAACGTGGGGCATTTAAATAATAAAATCATAAAGTTGAGACAATCAAACGTGATCAACATCTGTTTAAATATCCAGCAATTGTAATGCCTCGTGTGAAAAGAATAGAAGATTGCAAATATGAGGCAATTTTAAACTGATAATAATTTTTTTTTTCAACGTCTGTTGTTTGTTTTAACGTCAGTCACTTCAAATCGGTATTGACAGGAACGTCACGTGAGTGACAGAACTTGGTTTCGATTTTGTTATTGCTAATAGCTCAAACCAATTAAAATCAGATTTCTGGACTATTTCTAATTGTTATTAAGACTCATTTTTGTCTTTTTTATTATTTATTTAGAATGGCCACCAGTTATATCAAGTTAAATGGGAAAGTTCATGGGAAACTGCTGAAAGTCTTGCTGGATATCAAGATCTAGTAGATAACTTTTGGGAATACATTCATGAGTGCAGATGTGCTGGTGGCTTTAGCCCAAAACCATTAAAAAAGGTATACTTTTATGCAAATTGATTAGAGTATGTAGATTAAAAGTCTTTAAAATAGTTGACAGCATAAGAGAAAACATTAAAGATTTCATTTTGTTAAATTTTAACCAGCTTTTTAAGATTTTTATCTTTTATCCAATATTGACACCAAACAGCCAATCAAACAGTTTAGAATATGTTAATTGAAAAAAAGATAATATGCATTTTAAAATAAAATTTACTTTCAAATATCAAAAGTTCTTTCATTGATAATTGAAAGAATTTTTGGTATTTGAAAGTAAATTGGTATTGATAATATAAAGAATTTTTTAAAGTTGAGAGAATTGGTATTGACAAACCGACAATTGTTCCAATTATCTCTTTATCAATACCAGTTCTTAATTTCGACAAGATGATTAAAAAGCCTATCTGTACTTTTATTAAAGAAAAATACATCTCTTGTTATTCACTTTTACATACCACAGATCTTGTTATCTGGTAAATTGTTGATTGCATCTCTGCTAAACATGAGCTATCACCTTCAAGTATCCACACACTCAAGCTAAATCATTCTTTTAAGTCAAATTTTAGACAAAATAATTTAGTAAACAAACCATATAACTTAAGAAAAAAGTTTAAATATAATTTTAAAATTTTTGTATAAAATTTTGTGTAAAATTTTTGTGTAAAATTTTTTAAAATACGTATATTTATTCTTATTCTGTATATTTTATTTTAATGAAAATTATTTTTTATTATAATAAAATATAAAAAATAATTTCATAAAAAAAAAATAATTTTTTTTAGCAAGAAATAGAAGTTATATATGACAATCTGTTAGCACCTTTTAAACAAGTAGGTTTTTTTATTTTATCATTATTGTTGTTATATGTACATGTTAATAAGTTTAAGTCTTTCACCTTAACTTTGCCTATCTGAAAATGATAAAGAATGCTATGCTAAAGTGAAAAGATATTATATTCTGAGAGAGGAAATAAAAAGAAATGTCATGGCTTATAATATGATCATTTGTCTTGTTTGATATCACTAAGTTAAACATTTGAATTGGTTATTAAAATTACATTTAAATTTTATCTAGCTGTCTCCATAAAGTATGCAAAAAAAAAAAAAGTTGTTAGTAAAGGAGGAGGAGCATGATTTAAAATTTAAACTCCATTAGAAAAATTAATCTCATGAGTTGATTTATTGGTAAATATTTACTAGGGTTTCAAAAAAATGCAACAAATTTAGTTCTGATTTGTTGCATTTATTTGTTTAATTTTTCATTTTGAGCCAATATTTATATGCAAAAAATATGCCTGCATTCACAAAAAATTAAAAGGATTTGGAACAGATTTTTTCAAATATCAATAGATCCAGATCCAAGTGCTAGAATCTATAAAAATAATAAATGAATTCGATCCCAGTTAAAAACATTGTTTTTCAGCAAATAGGAGGTCGTCTGATTTATATATAGCCATCTTCTAAAGTCTTAACACTATACAGAAATTAGGTCTTCATTTACATCAAGATAGTAATTTGTGTTGAGGGATTTTTTTTGTTCTAAAGCCTCAAATATTGCCTTGATTTTTGAAATCTGGTGTTTTATAAATAAATTTTAAATACTTTTATAGGCAACTAATCACAACAGTTTGTTTCCAGTTTCAACCCGAAATCAAAACACAAACTTTAGTTGTATATCATCATTAACTTCTTCAGCTCTTTCTTCAAATGTAATTGCAAATGTTTGTCACAGTACCCCTGAAAAATTTCAAAAAGAAAACCAAACAGAAGTTATGCAACCTTTTCACCAGGTCATTAAAACAGAGCCTGATTTTGAATCTACTTGTTCCTTTTCTTCTGTAAATTCACCATTCCATAAACAAGTTAAGAGTTGTGCTAGAGTTAAAGGTAGCAGATCACAAGTTGCTCAAAGTCTAAACCAAGACACATCAAATAAACAGCTGTATGTAACAACAAAGTCAGATGATCAGGTAAATTTTATTTAGTTATTCATATTTTTATGACAAATGTTTCCTCCTCACCTTTATCTGACTTTAAAATCCACCGTTCTGTTTCTAGTCGTAAAAGTCCTAGGCTATTTACATGAATAAAATTAAAAAAGATAAATTCTTAATATTCTGTCTGACAGAGGTAATTATATTCCTTAAATGCTATAACAAGCTACATCTTCTCTTCTGACATTATATTATTTTAAATTGCCAGTAGAGTGAAAGTTTATTTGGCTATGAGAACTATCTCCATTAAAAAATATGTAAAACTAAATATACTGGTTATAAAATTATTTAATATATATTAATATTAAAGTTTGCTTATAAAGCTTTTATTTATAGCACTTCCATTGAGATTTAAAAGTTCATAGGTTAGTTCTAATTATTTGTTAAGGTAATAAAATCCATTTTCCCGTATTTTGGCTGCAATGATGATAATGATAAAAAATGTGCCTTTCAAAAAGGTCAAAGGTGACTATTTACCATATTGTTAAATAACATTTTAAATTATATATTTACTGTAATTGTAATTTTTTTGTATTTAATAACAAAAAAATTACAATTACAGTAAATATATAATTTAAAATGTTATTTAACAATATGGTAAATAATATTGTTAAATAACATTTAACAAAAACAAAAAAATTTTTTGTTTTAAATGTTTGTTTTAATTTATAAAATTTTTATAAACCGATTCTAAAGAATTTATAAAATATAATTAGAGTGAAAATTATGCTTTTCATATTTTAAACAGCATAAAAAAATAAAAAGTAATTTAGTATATTTAGCAAGTATTGGAATTCAGTACCTTTAGTTTTTAATGTCAAAAGAACTGCTGTTGGGTTTAATATTTATATTGTTATTTTTTAGTACAACAGTTCATCCAATCATCATGATCGTGTTTTTCTCTTTTTCACCTATTGTAATGATAGGAGATAATTATGATATTCCGTAAATTATTCCATGGTAAACTTTAAAATGAATAAATTGATTTTTAGATGGGTTCATTTAGCAATAAAATTCTGCAAGTTTTCATTTTACATAATCTGTCTGTTTTAGGTATCTTTTAGCAGTTCATCGTTAGAGAGTTTTGTTGTCTCTTGGGAGAATGAGAATCCTTATTGTCGCATTGTTTTCCTGTGTCGTAGTTGTAACAAAGAAATGAATTATAAGCTCAAAGGAAATTGGAAAGCGCACTTTATTACCCATATGGATGTTAAACCATTTCAATGCGAAATTTGTAACTCAGGTTTTGCACAGAAAGTTCAGCTGATCAACCATATGGCTAAAAAGCATAATGTAAATTAAGGTAAATTCTTATTTTTAAGTGTTTCAGTTTTTTTCAGAGCTCTAACCTGAGTAATGTTTTTTATCGCAAAAAGTTGTGGTGGTTAAATTACAGTTCAGTTGATTAACATCTCAGTTATTATTAAAAACTGATAACAGTTTTAAAAATAATATCGATACAAGTAAAATTGTTCACATTTAAACACCTTTATTTTCTACTTTTGTTAGTATGCAATTGATTTTTTAAAAAAATAGATTTTTTTTTTCCAAAATTGAAAAGAAAGTTCAGTAATTAGTGTTTTTTTTAATCTGAAAAATGATAACAATGAGAATCTTCTATTTGTTAGATGTCAACTTGTTCTCAAGATGCTTCATTTAGCATTCACACTTTATAAGCATTCCGACCTAAATATTACGAAAAAATAATTGAGAATTGGATGCATTCATATGTTGGAATTATTGTAATCTAATCAGAGTTTGCAATAAAGAACAAAAAACTTCAAACCCTTAAACTTAAAACTTTATTTCCTGACTTATTCTAAAGCTAAATTGTATATCTGTGATGCATATAGTAAAGGATTTGTTCAATCTACGGCTTTTAAGCTTCATATGAACACTTATGGTTAATTGAGCCTATTTATACCTTATGCCATTAAAAAAGCTTATTTCGTGGTGTTACAGTTTGTTTACAACTTTTTTATTTTTGTTAATATTTTGTTGATATATGTTAATATCTTTTCAGTATTTTAGTTAATATTTTTTTCAGTTTTTTTTTTTTTTTTTTTTTTTTTTTTTTTTTTTTTTTATACCAAGTTTTTAAAAGATATTTCTGCTGTTTAAACATGTAAGAAAATGTACACAAGAGCAGCCTATATATTTTATTGTAAAATTCTTTATTTATATATATTTTAACTTTTTGAAGTCATTTTGTTCGTTTAAGTTTTGTAAAAAATGAGCAGTTAGAAAGAAATTCTCATTATTCAAATACCAGTCTCCTGGTATTTGACTTGTTATTTGAATTGAGTTTTTAAATTTGATGAGCACATTTTCTTTAATTAGTTGCAACAAGAAATTGCGAAATAGATTAAATATCGGTTTTCTTTAATGTTTACTTCTTTGGACTTTTTTTTTTTTTCTTATTTGAAAATCATTTATTTTCTCTTTTGGGCTATAAAAAAAATTTTATAAAAAATACCGAAATGTCGAAGTTAAGAATGATTACGTCGATTGCATAGATTTCGGCACTTTCGTTCATCCACTTTCGCTGGTTACTCCTGAAGTTTCGTTATGTACATAAGGGTTTTTTAAAGTTTAAAACCAGAGTTAGAAGTTTTAAACTTAATTGATCTTCATAGATTTTAATAAGCAAATCAAGTATGAACTTCTATATTTTATATTGAAATTAGCAAAGGTTATGAAATGGTTATGTACCATCGTCTTAAGAATAACTTGGAACTGGAAAAACATTTTTCTACAAAATGATGAGTAAAATGTGGCATTAAAACACGGTTTGTAATCGTTCTAGTTCCCTATCTAACATAATTTTTTTTTATCGTTTAGAAAACTTCAATTCAGATAAGTAAACGTCATAGTTCAACTTCAAAAATCTATATAAATTTGTTATAGCATGTAGACAATAAATAATTTTATATAACTTTACATATTATATTTTATATGAAAGATATTTATCTTTAAAGAAAAAAATAAAGCATGCCATCGTTAAATTCGGATCTATAAACTTCGTTTTAAAACTTGTCACTAACACATTTTAATTTTTTTTTTTTTTTATTTTTATTTTTTTGCGTAATTACATTAAGTAATGATAGTATTAAAAATATCAAAAAACGAGTCTGACTGCTGAAACTCGAGTTTGAAAACTTTTTGACGAAGTGCTTACAAAATTTAATGGCTGCATAATTATGGATAACGAGACGTACATCAAATGTGACTTCAAACAGCTCCCAGGTTCAAAATTTTACACTTCAATTGTTCGTGGACGTGTCAGCAACAAGTTCAAGTATAAATCATTAGATAAATTTGGTAAGAAACTTCTCTTGTAGCAAGCAATACGCAGCTGCGGTCTAAGATCTCGAGCTTTCGTCACATCGTCAACTTTAAACTCGGATGTTTACATCAAGGAATGCTTGCAAACTAGACTTTTGCAATTTTATTGAAGTCAGGATGTCCCCTGTTGTTTCTGGCCTGATCTTGCTTCTTGTCATTATTCTAAGAAGACCGTAGAGTGGTACAATTCGAGAGACATCAAATTTATACCAAAAAGCTTAAATCCGCTAAACTGTCCACAGTTCCGTCCCAGTGAGAAATTTTCCCCTGCAATTATCTTTTTTTTTTTTTACAGCAAAAACTTTCAATTGTATAAAGTTTTGTCTTCTTTTTACCCAAAATAGCAGAGCACACCATCCAGTTATTATTTTGAAATCAGTGGATGTTTATTTTAAAATGATAATTTTGTGTGATAATCAAATTATCCAATTTATATTTGACATGGAATTGTGAATCACTTCTACAATTCACCTGCTATCAATGTCAGCAAATTTGTTTAAAACCAACAGTGGGACGTCATAAACAAGCAAAAACCTTTTTTACTGACTAATAACTCATATGGAGAACTTTTTCACAATACCAGTCTATGTATGCCAACACCAGTTATTACACTAGTCTAGTCAAATTTCAAGGAATAGTTTGAAACCTAGAAATGTTAAGATCTGGCCTTATAATAAAAAAAAACTTCTTTTTAAGTAGTTATTTGATAGAGAAAGTGTCTTTACACGTTAGTTTTTGGGACCATTTTTTTTCTTATAAAGAATAAAATAATAATAGCTAAATAACATAAAACGCAAAAAACGAATAAACAATCAGAAAGCAGTTATCTAGGGCGAGTTTCAAGCGTGTGCTCAATATATTTGAAGCGTGTGCTCAATATATTTGAAGCAAGAGTAGAATTATTATAAAATAAAAAATATTTACAGGCTGTGATAAAATGTAAAATTTAACATTTACCGAATGATTTTTTTTATTAGAAAATAAATAAAATACTCTTTTTTAAAATATTTAAAATCTAGGCGAGCTAAAAATAATTTTTTTTGCCGAATGTTTGTTTTAATTAGCACCTGCTTTCGAAGTTGTGAGTGTTATTCTGTTAGATAAGATTTACTTGCAATTAACAATATTTTTAACTTTTTAAGTTTCTAATAATACCTTTTCGATAATTTAATTAATTTCAAATTTTTTCTCGTATTTATAGAACCTCTGCGATGCTTTGATAATCAGGTTGATTCAATGTAGAATAGTACGAATCCTCAGGATCTATATTCAACGATGAGTATTCTGCAGATTCTCGTTTGAGAGCGAAATACTCTGTATTTCCAAATGTTTTTGACGTACTGCTTTCATAAAGGGTGTTGTATTCTTCGCTCTCGTTGTTCACCAACTTTTCTCCTTTGTAATAATTTTTCTGACCTAGTACCATTGCAGTGAGATACGTTTGGTTCTGGAAAGATTTGTCATCATAACTTGTATCTAAAAATGTTGTGTGGATACATTAGGAATAAAAAAAGGCGATTTATTAAATATTATTGTAACTTTTTTATGTTGTCACTTAAAGTAAAGTGCTTATATATCGTCCTCCTAACGCGTTACAATTATAAAAACGCGTTAAAGCTTTAAAAAAAATTAAGGCCGATTTTTTAAACTTTGCTAGAGGTATTCCGTCTCTTTCAAATGTTTTACAACTTTATTTTACTTTTAAATTAGACGATGGAAACTTTGAAGAAGAAAAGCGGTCTCACAAAAATAATATTACATAATATAAATTTAAATATGAAATACAAATATAATATACAAATATGATATACAATTATCATATACAAACAGAGAAAAACATTAAGAATCAATCCAAAAAGAAATTTTAATTTTATTCATTAAGAGCCTGCATAAACTCCTCAGGTGACTACAAAATGATGTCCTTGAAATACTTCAGGATCAAATGCATAAATACCTTTTCTTTTAAACCAATGTTGTTAGTTTTAAGTGCTACAATGAGAAGATAAATTTCACAAAGCAAATAGGAAACCTAGAGTATTTTCGCAGTTCGTTCGGGTTTTTTTTTTTATTGGACAGTCACCAACAGACTTTGATAAAGTAAGCAAGAGCACTACATCTAAAGCTGAAAAGTGTTTTTCAAACGGGGAGGAAGACAATCAATTGAATTTACTCTTTCTATCGTCCAATCATTAAACTAAACGTTTCGAGTGTGTATATAATGTCCATCAAGGATAGAAACAGTGGTTTGGGAAAGCGAACAACTAGAATCTTTGAAAATCGAGTTTAACTACTTTGTTAAGTGTTACAAAAAACTTTTTTTTAACAAATACTTCAAAAACTTATACTGTAAACGATACGCGCAAATGTTGTACATTAATGCTCCAACTCAGATGAGACAAACACAACCAGAAGTGTTCGCTAAGCTTCAGTAAAAAAATTCAACTCTAATTTATAAGTAGCACTTACAAAATATTAAAAACCTTGAGGCCTGTGAAATGTGTTTTTAAGGTGAATTAAATCTCTAACAAGTTTCTCTTTAAGGTATTACTTTTAAAGAGTAATTTAAAACCACCCCAAGCTTTTTTGTTGTCTCTAACGAGTTTAATTGGTAGCTGGTTGTAACACTATCTCAAAGAAATAGGGGGAGGGGGACAGATAATGGACACTTTACCTTACATGACAAAAACTAGCAGCTATAAATACCGTAAGGTGTTTCCACTTGATCTGTAGGCTCATGGGAGTTCTTTAAAGAAGATTTGCATTTTTTACGCTTAATGCGCCAGCCGATGTATAGCATCACAAATGTTACTATTGCTACAAGAATAATCGCAGCAACAATCAAGCCTATCATCTTTGCGGTACTGTCAATCTTGGCTCGTGTATTTGGTTTTGACACTGTGGTTGTGTAAACCTGAGATACCTTAGCATACCATAATTGAGCGAGAAATAATTTAAAGCAAAGAAAAAATTTGATTAAGAACTCATACTATTACAAGACACTAAAGTGCTTTTTTGTATTAAAAAACTTACAAGCGTTTGTTTTTTCGTTTGAGTTAGGGTAGGGATGTTTGTGGTACTTTTCTCAGCTACACCACATACCGATTTAGCAAGATCAACTTTTAGAACAATTTTCAAGCAAGATAAAAGATAAAACAGCATGTGAGAAAGAAATAATGTAAAATTAAAAAAAAAAGACTTTTTAATAATATAGTTCAAATATATCTTAAATTGATCTTAAATCATCAAATTTACTTACAACTATTCCAAGTGCGTTTACCCGCAAATTTTAATAAGACACATCCCACTATAGTTTGATAATTATTTGCTCGGCAACGAACATTAATTTTCCAAAGCTGTCCCCCATTAGCATCCTTATTATCAGTTAACTAAATAATGCAAGCTAACATCAGTATTCTACTACTAAACTGTCGGGATACCGGCAAACAAATCAGCAACAACCTACCATTAATGTATCGTTTAAAACTAAATTAAAACCATAAAAACTTGAATAACCCCATTCCATGTTCTGATTTAAAATTTGAACAGAAGTAATCTCAATGTTTTTGCAATTATCAGCAGATTTCAAGACACCAATAACATTTGTTTTAGCCGAAATAGTTTTGATGGTTGAGTTTGAAGGATGAATATAAAAAGAGCAACCTAATAAAAAATATCAATAAGAAAATTTCTTTGATGCAATCTTTACCAATCTATAAATCAATACTTTACCAGCTCTTTGCCCAGCATCGGTCGAGCACCAATAGTTGCTTGAAGATAAGATAGTACCTCCGTTTAGACATAAACACGAAGTTTTGTTGATTTGAGCTGCTCTTATATCCAAACATCGAGCGCTTGACTCGCAAGTAAGAGCGTCACCTAAATTATTTCGCTGAATTAACAAGATTTCACTTTCAACATACGTCAGAAACAAAAGTTTTATCCACCGTGCCATTGTTAAAAGTTTAAAAATTTTTATAAAAATGCATCTTAAGTAAACAAATCAATCTTATAACCGAAGTCACAATTTGATCATAAAATATCTTTTAAAATAGATTACGATTGTGTATACAAAGGAAGTTGTTGAATCATTAGGCAAAGTTTAGTTAAGCAGCTTTTTATTAAAATCGCTTTGTTGCTCGATTATCACGACATCGTGAACAGTGCTGTTTTAAAAAAAATAGACAATTAAACTTTTACAAACAACCGTGACATTCTTGTTTCTGGTTTCATTGTATTTAGGTTAAATATCTTTATGTAATTAAAGTCAAACTTGTGGTTATTGATTTATGAGCTTTAACCAGGAAATTCATACCAACATTCGGATTATATTTAACTTACTTTGGTTTTTTAGTTTGTAGTGTAAGTTTCCTAAGTCTTTTTGAGATAATTTTTTATTAAGAACAAAGTTATATAGAGAAATTTTTAAAAATTTCGCAAACTCCATATGACAAATTTTTTTTTTTTTTTAAAAATCAATATTTCGCCGCTTCTCTTAAAGCGTCGGCTTTTGACGCACATATTTTTATACAATTTTTCCCACTGTAAATTTGTTATTTTTTAATGATTAATTTTCTGTGCTAATTCCAAAAATGTAAATTTTTTTCGATATCATCGCCCGTTGCAAATTTAAAACGTTTTTAGCGCCAACAGGCAACTGAGTGCCCATTCATCGTCGGTGCCTCACAAAATATTTCATGGGATATTGTTAGTATGCTTCTCTCACAGCAGAGGCTTGGATTAGGAAAGAAAGGTATTGGGTTACAAGACAGATAATAATACGTATATTGTAGACGGAAAAATACGTCATTAATAGGTACTTTATATAGGAGGTTTTCCGTTTCCGTAAAGTAAAATCTTTTATAAAACTTATAAAAAATGCTTTGCATGCCTGTTATCAGATATGCATTTAAGGTTTTTTAAACTTTGATATGCTCAAGACAAAAATAATTCGTTTTTAAAACACCTTAGCCTACTCTAAATGCGTATCTAATAAGCATTATATACGTATTTGTGCCGATTAAGTTCTGTTCTTCACATAATAGCTACTAGAGGATGTCGAAAACCTCCTAATATGTTTTGCTATGTGTATGGATACTGTATTGAAAAAAATTTGGTATTACATAAGATTGTAAAAGGTACCAAGAACGAAGAAATATTTTGATAGATAACGAAAAATATTTTGTAATGCCCATAGGTAATCAGGACAAACCATGGGCCCCTCATGTGATATGGAGAGAACAGAAGAAGTATCACGAGGAATGTTACTTTTCTGTGATTGATATTACTAAGTACAAAAAAAACGTCCCATCATCGACAGTAACTTTCTCACTTGATGACAGCCTACCAGCACCGCAACCACAAAATTTAAACATATTTCTTATCATACTCTCCAAAAGTCTTACATTTAGTTCAATTAAACATGAAGTATTTACTATGCATTTATTTTTTTATGAAGTTTTGAACGCTACTGTTATTTATGACTATGTTGAAGCTGCTATAGGTTGTTTTTTCGTTCTTTTACAAAGGATACAAAGAATATTTTATCTCAAGAGTCAGCAAATAACAGTAGCGAAGTCATGGAGAAAGCTTTTGTACCAATAACAACTTTTCTGTCTCACTTCCCAAATCAGAGTGATCTCGATGATTTAACTAGAGATTTAGGTCTCACTAAGTCAGGAGCTGAACTTCTCTCATCAAGGCTGATGGAGTAGAATCTACTAAACGAAGACGGCAGGACATGTGTGTAGGGGAAGTTGGGGCACAGTGGATCGGATTTCTTTATTTTTCAAATTGAGTAAAAGTTAAAATCTGTATTTTATCTTTTTAAAATTGAAAGGATTGAGATATATGTCCTTTATGATAAGAAATCACTAAAACCCAAATATTTATTATCTAACGCTTCACAGAGAGTTTTAAAGTAAGTAGTATTAATTTATTCACTGTACTTCAGTACTGGGGTACAGTGAATCGCTATCTTGGGCACAGTGAATCAGTAATAATAATGTGAATAATTGTAGTGAATAGATGAAAAGCCAAATAATTTTGAGGCTGAGGGAGGAGAGACACTATGTTTTTGGCATAATTTTGGTAACTAGATTAGCATAAAATCGAAAAAATAGGCATTTAAAATTGAGAAAATAAAGAAGGATTTCATTGATAAAAAAAATTATTCAAACATCTAAATAACAATATTTTTTTAAAAGTAAACATAATAACAGAGTGCATCATCATACATGTTTACAGAACTTGTGTTACAAATTTTTTTGTCTGTCTGTTTTCGATTTCTGACCGTATTGACTAAACCAAATAAAACATAAACAACCATTATTGTTAAAAATGAAATTGTGTGGGAAGTATTTTGTTAAACTATTTTTTCAAAACAATATACACATCAAATATTATAAAACCATAATGAAATAATACTTAATACAAAATTTCATGAAATTAATAAAAGTTACTTTAAATATATTTTTATGTATTATATTCATATACTTAAAAGTTGTTCAAAAAATAAAAAATAATAATAACACAATATCTCATAACTTGAAACTAATAAATTTATTTGCATGTTGTTGATTTGTTAAAAATACATGAATTTAATCTTTAAGACTTTTAATGTGGCACAGTGAATCAACCGATTCACTTTAGCCATGACTCACTGTGCCCCACTCATAACAAATTTAATTCAAGTCTAATTTCTTGAGGTTCAAGTGTTTGTAAAAGAAAAGCTAAAGTGCTAAAAGGAAGCAAAAATATCAATAATCCGAAAAAAAAACTTCAACTTTTTAAATGATTTCAACCGTGATCTCCATAACAAATAAAAAGAAAAATTTATGGGATAACGAATATAAATAAATATGGCAGATATATGAGCATATAAAGTGATGACATTATCATGATGAACAAAATCCTAATCTTTGAGAAAATGCCTCTTATTCACTGTGCCCCTCGATTCACTGTACCCCACCTTCCCCTACCGGAAACAATAGAAAGAATTAGAAATTTATTATGACTTGTGTAATGGTGTATGTTATTGTAAAGATTGGTTTGTTTACTTCACTTAGGCTCGAGCATGATCCTGTACAATGGCCACTGTTCATAGATAGCTCAAAACGGAGTCTCAAAGCAGTGCTGCTCCACAAGGAGATAAATACCCATCTTTGCCTCTTGCACACTCGGTACAGAAGAAAGAAGACTATCATAATGTCAATGAATTTCTTGACAAAACTAGTTATTCAAATCTATTTTCTTGTTTGACATAACATTTTTTTAAAAAATTAACGGAAAATTACATATATTTACATAAATTTCAAATATAAATATATTTTTTTGTTTAACAAAACATATTCTTAAAATAGCTTGTTGTATATTAGCTTTTCTGTTTTTGGTTTTTTGAATAAATATGATAAAATAAAATACAAATTCTCAGTAAAACTAAGTGTAAATTTTAATTTTAGTTA
The DNA here is from genome assembly GCF_058129835.1 of Hydra viridissima. Taxonomy (NCBI): domain Eukaryota; kingdom Metazoa; phylum Cnidaria; class Hydrozoa; order Anthoathecata; family Hydridae; genus Hydra; species Hydra viridissima. The sequence goes on along the minus strand of NW_028324301.1, from coordinate 17,877,021 downwards.
AAATTTAGTTTGTTTAGTAGTAGTGAAGAAAAAGTATTTGTATAAGTTGCCATTTTAAACCAAGAAACATAGTGATTTGGTCTATAATGATAATTACTAACCAACTTGCAACTGGTGGCAGCTGCCGATATAGTAATCTATTAATTGCTTGTGCAGAAATCTCAAATTTCAAATAACTACTATTTGTTATATAGCTTATGTACCTTTTAGTTCTTTAACGTATGCTGTGTACTTGAAGGTTAATAACACAACTGCATGATAGACAGCTGAGTTTCTTTTTAAAATAAAATATTTTGGCAACTTAGTATCGTGATAAAATTATTTAATTTCTATATAAGTGTAGCAATGATATATAATAGAAAGTATAACAGTATATAATATAGGTAAAAAAAGTATAGTAAATGATTTAAATATTTCTTTATTTAAAAATTTATTAAACAATACATTATGAAATTTTTTTTTAAGGTGTTTTTACATGCTTTTATATCTTAAACTAGGAGTAATTGTTCCTAAACTTTAAGAGATAGTTATTAAAATTTAAAGATATAAACTTATATGTATCATAGATTTATTGATAACATACGTGATGTATGTTATCAAAAAGGTACCTTAAAAATCTTTAAAGTTGTTTTAAATAACAAGTAAAAAACAATTGACTCGATTATTGAAAGAATATTACAAAGAATAATTTATAAATAAAATGATAAATGATATAAAATATTTACATTTTGTATTGAGTATTCTTTTTGAATGATATATCCATTAATTACATTCATGTATTAAATAATCGTAGAAGGAACCCCTGAGTTGTGGTACTCACAGCACTCAGCTAACAGTTCCTGCAGCATGAATATATCTGGTATCAAAATAGAAAATAGAAAATTTATCAAAATTGTAAGTAGACACTATTGCCGCTTACCATGCAATTATGCTATCAACCTTCTAGCATACTGCATTAACTTAGAACTAAAAGGGACATAAATTATACATAGATATTACTTTTAATTGTAAATTGTACTTAAAATGTATATCGAATATTTTGAACTTTAATATTTAAATAAAAAATTTCTTTCATTGATTAATTTTTTCAAAATCATTTAATTTCTTTCGATTAATTATAATTTTATTTCATAGTCTAGTTTTTCTTTCATAAATAACTCTTAAAACATCTAATTATTTTCTTTCGTATTTTTGTAAAGTAGTGAGCAACGATGAATCGTTTAACGATGAGTCGATCAATCGTGTTCGATCCATTGAACAACTCATCGTGTTCAATACTTCGAGCCCAATTCGTTTGTTCGATATATTTAACACAGTTAATCTAACAAAAATCTGAACGATTAACGATGTATTACATAAAAAAATATATAAAATTGTATAAGGCTATTTATATAAGTTATTTTTTCGATTTACGATTATGTTCCCTCACACCATGTAAAATTAACAATTAACACCAACTTTATGTCCCCTGGAAATCTCTTTAGGAGTAAATAGTATATGGGTACAAGGTTCACTACAAGAAATTTCAAAATCAAAAATGGCCGTCCGAGCGAGATATTCAATATTTTTGGTCCAAAATCTCATTTTCGCCATATAGATGTCAAAACTTAACATACTTTTTAATTTTTTTTTATATTGAAAAGATATTTATTACTGCAGCAATATTCTATTAGCTCTATAAAGGAATGTATTAAAACTTTTGAATTAACAGGATGCTATGTGAAACAAGCCCGACAGTTCCAAAGTGTTGTTCACCCACCTATCATTCCAGGAGACGAATCATCATTGATTCTTGACCTAATTCTTCCCATGAAATTGCATCTCATATTGGGAGTTGTAAATCACATGTTCAAAAACATGCTTCAAGTGTAGCCAGGTGCCAAAGAATGGCCTTCGAAGCTGCACATTCAATGGAAATGAATGCAATAAACTTTTGGAAAATTTTGCTCTGTTGGAGTCTCTTGCACCAATGGACAAAGCTCAAGAAGTGGCAAATTTCACTGGTGCATTTCAAACACTTTATGCTGTTGTATTAGGCTGTTTTGGAAACCATTTGGAAGCCACCTACAGTCAGAAGGTTAAGGCATTTATATCTTTGTACCTGAAACTTCCAATAACTGTGATACCAAAAGTACATGTTCTTTTCACCATGTTCCTCTGTTCATTTCTAGAAATAACTATTCTTTGGGACTCTTTAGTGAACAAACAACCGAGGCGATACATTCCAACTTCGCTAATCATTGCCAGCAATTCAAGAGGGACCAAACTCATTCTGATTACAATCTTCAACTATTCCAATGTGTTGTGGACTTAAACAGTAAACTTATGTGAATTTATGTGGAACGACAGAAATTGTAGCATCAGAATTTGTTCTTTATACATGCTGAAAAGAATTGACCAAAAAAAATTCAATTTGTTACCCTTATTTCTCTGTTCCATGTTTTGGCTTAAAATACATAATATGGTTAAAACTTACACCCTAGTATACCTACTCTGCAAAGTGCATATTGTGGAGCCAATTTTGCAAATATTTGCTGTTTCTATTAGCAGCAACAAATAGCTTCTCAATATAGAAAAAAAAAAAAAAAAAAGTATTGACAATATATATATGGCGAAAATAAGATTTATGGACCAAAAACTTTGAATCTGAATATCTCGCTCGGACGGCCATTTCTGATTTTGAAATTTCTTGTGGTGAACCTTATATCCATATACTATTAACTAATAAATGGAGTTTCCAGGGGACATGAAGTTGGTATTAATTGTCATTTTTACAGGGTGTGCCTATGATGTCTTTACATTTCACATGAGAAAAAGTAACTAACTAACAAGTAAAATGAATCGTAAATCGTTCAATTAAATAGATCGTTAAATATTATTAATCAAGGCCAATTTGACTTCAACTTTATTTGAAAAAAAAACAATAGAATACGCTATCTAGTTATATTTTGAGATCAGTGATACAAGTATTCGTTAATTCGGCCGCCATCTTGAGAGGCTAAAATTTGGCATATACGCCATCTAATTATGTTTTGACATCAGTGGTTTCAATTATACGCCTTAAAGCTTTAAAAAAAATTAAGGCCGTTTTTTTTTAAACTTTGGAAGACGTGTTCCGTGTCTTTCAAATGTTTTACAACTTTATTTTACTTTTGAATTAGGCGATGGAAACTTTGAAGAAGAAAAGCAGTTGTCAAAAAATAGTGTTATATAACATAAATGTAAATATGCAAAAAGAGAAAAACATTAAGAATCAATCCAAAAAGAAACCTCAATTTTACTCATTAAGAGCCTGCTTAAACTCCTCAGGCGACTGTAAAATGATGTCCTTGAAATACTTCAGGATCAAATGCATAAATACCTTTTCTTTTAAACCAATGTTGGTAGTTTTAAGTGTTACAACAGGAAGATATGTTTCGCAAAGCAAATAGGAAACCTAGAGTATTTTCGCAGTTTGTTTGGGCTTTTTTTTATTGGACAGTCACCAACAGACTTTGATAAAGTAAGCAAGAGCACTACATCTAAAGCTGAAAAGTGTTTTTCAAACGGGGAGGAAGACAATCAATTGAATTTACTCTTTCTATCGTCCAATCATTAAGCTAAACGTTTCGAGTGTGTATATAATGTCCATCAAGGATAGAAACAGTGGTTTGGGAAAGCGAACAACTAGAATCTTTGAAAATCGAGTTTAATTACTTTGTTAAGTGTATTAAACAACCTTTTTTTTAACAAATACTTCAAAAACTTATATTGTAAACGATATGCGCGAATGTTGTACATTAATGCTCAGATGAGACAAACACAACCAGAAGTGTTCGCTAAGCTTTAGTAAAAAAATATTCAACTCTAATCTATAAGTAGCACTTACAAAATATTAAAAACCTTGAGGCCTGTGAAATGTGTTTTTAAGGTGAATTAAATCTCTAACAAGTTTCTCTTTAAGGTATTACTTTTAAAGAGTAATTTAAAACCACCCCAAGCTTTTTTGTTGTCTCTAACGAGTTTAATTGGTAGCTGGTTGTAACACTATCTCAAAGAAATAGGGGGAGGGGGACAGATAATGGACACTTTACCTTACATGACAAAAACTAGCAGCTATAAATACCGTAAGGTGTTTCCACTTGATCTGTAGGCTCATGGGAGTTCTTTAAAGAAGATTTGCATTTTTTACGCTTAATGCGCCAGCCGATGTATAGCATCACAAATGTTACTATTGCTACAAGAATAATCGCAGCAACAATCAAGCCTATCATCTTTGCGGTACTGTCAATCTTGGCTCGTGTATTTGGTTTTGACACTGTGGTTGTGTAAACCTGAGATACCTTAGCATACCATAATTGAGCGAGAAATAATTTAAAGCAAAGAAAAAATATGAATTCCTCCCCTCCAAACGTTTTATCCACCGTACCATTGTTAAAAGTTTAAAAATTTTTATAAAAATGCATCTTAAGTAAACAAATCAATCTCATAACCGAAGTCACAATCTGATCATAAAATATGTTTTTAAATAGATTACGATTGTGTATACAAAGGAAGTTGTTGAATCATTAGGCAAAGTTGAGTTAAGCAGTTTTTTATTAAAATCGATTTTTTGCTCAATTATCACAACATCGTGAACAGCGCTGTTTAAGAAAAAAAAAAAGTTTAACTTTTGCAAACAATCGAGACATTCTTGCTTCTGGTTTCGTTGTATTTAGGTAAAATATTTTTATGCAGTTAAAGTAAAACTTGTGGTTATTGATTTATGATACGAGCTTTAACCAGGAAATTCATACCGATATTCGGATTATATTTAACTTACTTTGGTCTTTAAGTTTGTTGTGGTAACTTTTTGACTTTGTAAACTTAAGAAATTTCAAAACCACGTGATTACGAAGATACATCTGATTTGAAATTTTATTTGAAAGTGTATATTGGTCAAGATTTATTACATAAACTTTATAATTCAATTAGCAGTTCTGTTCGAAATTCTAATTCGCTGTTCAAATTTTGATCTATGTTTGGATTAACTTAGAACATCCGAAGATCTTAAAAGCGTTTCATGACAAGATAGAATAGTGTAAAGAATCAGTATCGGGTTAAATCTGGGAGAAATACTAAATCTTTATATTATTAGGAGTGGGGGTTGTGGGATAGAGTGGTGGTCCCAGTGGGAGAAATAGATTTTAAAAGCCTTCGCAAATTCCTTCCAATTTCTAAGGTAGCAAACTGAAGAGACATTTTAAATTAACTTTAGATCCCTCAAATAAATGGGCCATTGTGTACTTAACACATCATTGTTGCTTACGCTTGGTCTGGGTTTTGATAATTATTTTGTTACCGTTGATTTTAAAAATTAAATGCATCAAAAACAACTTCATAGTTCTAAAATTCGCTTTCAATAGAAAATCTTAACGATATGAGGTAGCAGCTCAAACTTTTCTCAATCTTTTTAAAAAAATGCGCATTTCTCTGAGAGAAAGATCTACTCTTTTAACTACCCGGTTATTTTCTCAAGTCTTTTTGAAATAAATTTTTATGAAGAACAAACTTTTTGCAAAAAAAAAAAATTGTTTAATATACTTTAAGTTATATAGTGAAATTAAAAAACATTTTACAAACTTCATATGACAACTTTTATTTAAAAAAAAAATTCGATAATTCGCTGCTTCTTTTAAAGCGTCGGCTTTTGTCGTATGTATAGTTTAACAGCCGGTGTAAGTTGTTGGTACTAACACGTAAGATTTGAAAGCTTATTTTACGTATTGAAGAGAAAAAGAAACAGAATAAAAGAAGAATGGTATAATTAATTGTGATTCTGAAATAAAATTGAATTTTTAAATTAAGCGTTTCAGGAAAAATCAGGCAAACAGGTGTTTAAGGGTTAGCGCAAAATTTTATCATTTGAGAAAAGCAATTGTATTTGTTTTTTTTGAACTGTTTTTAAAAAAGTGGTCCGACAATCGTACTTAGTTAAACGCTTTTGTTTTTTTTTTTAAAAGCAGATTTTTAGCTTCGAAAAGTTTTTTTGAATGTTTATGGGATAGCAGAAAAGCTTGCGGGATGATACAATAGGATAACAACTCTTTTAATCTATGGGTACTATTGTCGATTGTACGATTGTAGTAATTTATGTCCACCTCATATGCTTATACAAAGTTTTGAGTTGCAGGTATTTATTTATAAGCGATGAAATCTGCGTGAGAAACCTTGTTGAGACAAATGATACCTCAAACCGGTTTACGATTTTAAAGATAGATAAAGAAACTACTGCAGATTTTTTGAACAAAAGTATTAAACAGTATGGCGCCAACGCTACGGCAGTATTTTCATTTACTGATCATTCTCAATTTATAAAAAATGTATACTTTCAAAGTTATCAACATTATTACAGTTTTGGAAGTAACCCTGTGCTATCAGTAAGTAGAATTGAATTATTATTATTATTATTATTATTATTATTATTATTATTATTATTATTATTATTATTATTATTATTATTATTATTATTATTATTATTATTATTATTATTATTATTATTATTATTATTATTATTATTATTATTATTATTATTATTATTATTATTATTATTATTATTATTATTATTATTATTATTATCATCATTATAATTATTGTTATTATTATTATTATTATCATCATTATTATTATTATTATTATCATCATTATTATTATTATTATTAGTAGTAGTAGTAGTAGTAGTAGTAGTAGTAGTAGTAGTAGTAGTAGTAGTAGTAGTAGTAGTAGTAGTAGTAGTAGTAGTAGTAGTAGTAGTAGTAGTAGTAGTAGTAGTAGTAGTAGTAGTAGTAGTAGTAGTAGTAGTAGTAGTAGTAGTAGTAGTAGTAGTAGTAGTAGTAGTAGTAGTAGTAGTAGTAGTAGTAGTAGTAGTAGTAGTAGTAGTAGTAGTAGTAGTAGTAGTAGTAGTAGTAGTAGTAGTAGTAGTAGTAGTAGTAGTAGTAGTAGTAGTAGTAGTAGTAGTAGTAGTAGTAGTAGTAGTAGTAGTAGTAGTAGTAGTAGTAGTAGTAGTAGTAGTAGTAGTAGTAGTAGTAGTAGTAGTAGTAGTAGTAGTAGTAGTAGTAGTAGTAGTAGTAGTAGTAGTAGTAGTAGTAGTAGTAGTAGTAGTAGTAGTAGTAGTAGTAGTAGTAGTAGTAGTAGTAGTAGTAGTAGTAGTAGTAGTAGTAGTAGTAGTAGTAGTAGTAGTAGTAGTAGTAGTAGTAGTAGTAGTAGTAGTAGTAGTAGTAGTAGTAGTAGTAGTAGTAGTAGTAGTAGTAGTAGTAGTAGTAGTAGTAGTAGTAGTAGTAGTAGTAGTAGTAGTAGTAGTAGTAGTAGTAGTAGTAGTAGTAGTAGTAGTAGTAGTAGTAGTAGTAGTAGTAGTAGTAGTAGTAGTAGTAGTAGTAGTAGTAGTAGTAGTAGTAGTAGTAGTAGTAGTAGTAGTAGTAGTAGTAGTAGTAGTAGTAGTAGTAGTAGTAGTAGTAGTAGTAGTAGTAGTAGTAGTAGTAGTAGTAGTAGTAGTAGTAGTAGTAGTAGTAGTAGTAGTAGTAGTAGTAGTAGTAGTAGTAGTAGTAGTAGTAGTAGTAGTAGTAGTAGTAGTAGTAGTAGTAGTAGTAGTAGTAGTAGTAGTAGTAGTAGTAGTAGTAGTAGTAGTAGTAGTAGTAGTAGTAGTAGTAGTAGTAGTAGTAGTAGTAGTAGTAGTAGTAGTAGTAGTAGTAGTAGTAGTAGTAGTAGTAGTAGTAGTAGTAGTAGTAGTAGTAGTAGTAGTAGTAGTAGTAGTAGTAGTAGTAGTAGTAGTAGTAGTAGTAGTAGTAGTAGTAGTAGTAGTAGTAGTAGTAGTAGTATTATCATTATTATTATCATTATTATTATTTTGATTAAATTAAAAATCAAAGTCATTAGCAACTGAAATGATATTCATCAAGTAAATATTAAAAGATAAATATTCTAAAAAATTGTTTTTCAGCAAGCTCTCCAGAGCAGTTTGAAGTCCGGTATTTGTTTTCGTTACAATCAATTTTACAGAACGTCTGTGACACTTTTTATTAAGAGTCTATGGCTAAAAAACAATGCTGTAATAATAGACGATAGCTACTGTTCTCAACGGTTTTTAGATTTTATATTAAAAGATCTGGAAATATCTTACAGTTTAAATGATAGACTTAATTGGACAGTAATTGCCATTAATTTCACGAACGATAACAGCTCAATGCTGTCGGAGAAGCTGTACCAATTAAGAACAATTAGCGTTAACTTAATTGTAATGTTGGCACCTTTCGAATACTTCAATATGATATTTAAAGTAGTTAGCAAGTTTAATCTCCTAAATTCTCCTAATGCATGGTTAATCCCTGATTATGAGGAAGGTGTGATACCGCTCCAGAACTTCTTTCGCAGAATAATTTACTTCAGGTCATCAGATACTTTTGATTCGACATCTTATTCTCACACAAACCTTTCTCTTCAAACTTTAATAAACTCTTACGAAGAGTTTATTTTCAATTCAGAAAAGTAAGAAATATTCTTCATTTAGTTGCTTCGTAATCGCAGTTTAATCAAATTTATTGAGCTCTGATCATTGCGTGACAATTCAAACTTTTTGTTTGTTTTTGAATTTATAAAGCTTAGACAAAGCTATTTAAAAATTTTTGTTATAAATTCCCTGTATTGTTTAGTTGTGGTTTCTTGTTCTGAATATTTGATGCTGATATATGCTGTTTTCTAGTAATGGATTAGATGCTTGCTTGGATTGCCGTCTTGCAGAGTTGGTAGTCAGCCAATTACAACAATCACAAATTGAAAAGAATTACCATTTGACGGTGTACGAAATTTCAAAAAGTGCGAATGGAAATATCAAATATGTTAACTCAACTGCAGAAATCAATTTAGGATACTTGACCATTCATAATCAAAGTAAATTTTCATCGCTGCGTTCAACGACAGGTTTGTATCATTTGCTCATTTCGTGGTTGCACATTAAATGTTTTTTTGTATGAAATTATCTAAAAAGCTTTCGTCGGTAGTAATCGGTCGTGCGGGCTTCTACTACTGAAAAATGCACGAGCTTAAAAAAAAGGTGAAGGGTTCAGAAAAATTGTTAAAAAATGTTAATTTTCCTCTTTTGCTTGGTCATTCTTATCATTGGCTTGGTATTCACTATATGTATGTGTGCATGCATGTATGTGTGTATGTATGTATGTATGTATGTATGTATGTATGTATGTATGTATGTATGTATGTATGTATGTATGTATGTATGTATGTATGTATGTATGTATGTATGTATGTATGTATGTATGTATGTATGTATGTATGTATGTATGTATGTATGTATGTATGTATGTATGTATGTATGTATGTATGTATGTATGTATGTATGTATGTATGTATGTATGTATGTATGTATTTATGTATGTATGTATGTATGTATGTATGTATGTATGTATGTATGTATGTATGTATGTATGTATGTATGTATGTATGTATGTATGTATGTATGTATGTATGTATGTATGTATGTATGTATGTATGTATGTATGTATGTATGTATGTATGTATGTATGTATGTATGTATGTATGTATGTATGTATGTATGTATGTATGTATGTATGTATGTATGTATGTATGTATGTATGTATGTATGTATGTATGTATGTATGTATGTATGTATGTATGTATGTATGTGTGTATGTATGTATGTATGTATGTATGTGTGTATGTATGTATGTATGTATGTATATACTTGCTGGAATTCCCAGTTCAATGCGCCGGGTTTTCCAGCTGTTAGATATAAGACTTTACTATATTAATCAAGAATGCATTTGTAGCTAAGTGGCCGTGTTTTTGGAAACTAACTTAACTGTGGAAATTCAGCTTTTTCGCAACAAACACATTGGTAAATCATAATAATCTCTCCTAACAAAAACCTGCTTTACAAATTTTCTCAGTCATTTATACCCTATACTTTTCAAAAAATATCCTTCTAAAATTCTCATAAAAAACCGCTAACATAAATTTACAATTTTTTGGTTTTCAATGGTAAAAACAAATAAAAGTATTTGCTCCGTAATCACCTCCTCGCAGGGCAAGGAGGGTTAAAGGGGGCTGGAACCAAATTCCAGCCATAAGCACCTTGAACATAAAGTCCGGGGTGGTCCAAACCTAGCCTAAAACCTTCCCTGAGAGAAATTAGACCAGTGTGCAAAATTTGGTGGGGATCGGATCAAAACTGTGGATTTGTATAGCGCACATACACGCATAGACACATGATTTTATCTTCATATATAATATATATATATATATATATATATATAAAATTATATTGGATAGTTGTGTTGAACAAACGTACATTTGCAGAAAAGTTAACTTTATTTCAGTTTTTAGGCATTTTTGAAATCATTTCTGCTTCTGTATTATTATTGGTAAAAAGCAAAAATGAAAACCTCCATGTTATTAGCAAAATGTTAGATGCGTGGTTTTCCATTTTAATCAATAAAAATTTAATTACTGCTATGAAAAGTTAATAATAATATGACAGCTTTATTTTTCTCAGGGACATAAGAAACAACAGTAGAATCTCTTTGAAAACCGAAAAAACAAGAATTCACAAAGGTATAAACATCTTAAAAGGACAATATCCCCTAAATGTAACTAGGTGTTCTTTGTGTGGTAAGATATGGACTTGGATTATTGTTGATTCTACATTTAGTACTAAATAATTCCATTATACATTGAAGAGTTGCAAATCTGTCTTCAAAACACCTTTCATTTCTAAATTCTCTCTCATTAAATTGAATACGTCATCGCAAATCAATAAATCGATCTCGTCACATTGAGAGAAAAAATACGAATGCCAATTAAAGTGCTCCAAAGCTCTTTTATGATTTGGGTTTTAGAATAAATCACTTCAATTAATATAACCAGGTCAATAAACTCATAAATTTCATATATGTTGTGTCAACCAATTGTTCTAGTCTAATTCTACGAGCTTCAGAATTACTGCAGTTTCAACAATTCGAATCATTTTTTTTTTTTGTTACGTGAAATGTACTCCATTGATTTGATTATCATGATCAGTTTCTTGCTCTTCATCTTTATCATTGTCATCAGAAATAATAGAATCCTCTTCATCATCTGAGTTATTACGTGAATCATCTCTTGAAGATATTTTATTTAAACCAAAAAATATTATTAGCATCAAGCAGCATTCTTTTTTGGTCAACTTATTATAATACTATATAATTTCAACTCATTATAACAAATATAATCTAAAAAAATTTTATTTTATTTTTCAATAAGTAAAAATTGTGCAATAAATCAAACAAATATTATAAATAAGTATTATCTTGTGTCAGTAATGTAGTATTTTTTACATAAAAAACTATATCTGTGACATAAGCATTACCATATATGATTAAATAAATAATGTATACATGCTACAATTTCTCATAAACATCATATCAATGAAAAAACAACAAAAATAAAACAATTGAATTCATGTCATTTATAGTTTATATATTGTTATGCTAGTTAAAAATGAGGAAATTTGGTTGGGGTAAAAAAATACCCCAGCTGTTATTAACGCAATAGTATTTTAAGTTATCAATTATTGTTGTTAACTTATAAAATAAAAGATTTTTTACATTTAAAATTTCATTATGTGATACTAAAAGATATTCTAATGTTGCCGGTCAAATAGACTCGATTTGTGTCTGCGGCATATAAAAGTGCACCCTTCTGTGGTAGAGAAATACCCCGACATCCTTGTTAAATATTCAAGTTATTTCCTTTTTTTAATTATTCACTTCTCATTACTTTTTATCACTTATTTTTCACTTTTATTTTTTTGATAACTAAATATTGAATAAATTTAGATGAAACAGTTCGAACATTATTTTTTTGATAACTAAATATTGAATAAATTTAGATGAAACAGTTCGAACATTATTTTTTTGATAACTAAATATTGAATAAATTTAGATGAAACAGTTCGAACATTATTTTTTTGATAACTAAATATTGAATAAATTTAGATGAAACAGTTCGAACATTATTTTTTTGATAACTAAATATTGAATAAATTTAGATGAAACAATTCGAACATTACGCATCGTCACTATAACCGAACCCCCCTTTATTTTCGTGAGTGACAACGACTTTGATTTTGAAAACGAAATATGCAATGGTGTTTTTTGCAAAGTATTTGTCGATAAAATATCAGATTGGAAGCAATTATGCTGTTTTGGTTACGGCATTTCTTTACTGACTTATATCGTAAATTATCTAAATATTAAGGTCGACTTGTATGTTGTTAAAGACTTAAAATATGGCGATATTGTAGATGGCCAGTGGAATGGACTTATTGGTGAAATAGTAATGGGGAATGCTGATATGGCTATGGCAATACTGACAGTGACCGAAGAAAGATCAAAATATGTGGACTTCACCATACCATTCATGGAACAGTACACCGGTTTCATAACAAAGCCGGAAGCTTTTCACCTTTCTTTTTTTAACTGGGAGTTTATGGCGCCTCTTTCGGGAACCATTCAATTAGTTATATGGTTTGTAGTTATTGGAATGATGGTGCTGATCTATTTGTTCGAAAATATTACATATGCAGTAAGTTTGCAAGACCAAAAATACGCCGGCGAAAAATATTACACACTTTACGATAGCATGATATATATTGCCGGAGTTACTCTGCAAAAAGACATGGATCCAGTTATTCCGGTAAAATTAGGTGCAAGATTTATAGCTGTTATTTACTCGTTTGGAATGGTTATCCTCGTAACAACATACACAGCAAAGCTTGCAGAATACAATCTTCAAAAGCAGGAAAAAAATCCTTTTCTTGGGTCGAAGGATGAGAGGGTAGACACTTAGCTCAAATTTTAATTAATGAAATAATCTTTTTTCTAAACGCGTTTTTTAGTATGAGTGTTTTCATTTTTTAAATTTGCTTTTTCATGCATACAGGTGTTTTCATCCACAATTTCACCTTTAGGCGATTAAAGCACCTCGCAATCCTTTTTTTACTTTACTTGAGATGAATTATTTTTACTTTACTTGAGATCAAGATAGAAAATGAAATCAGCTTAGTTTTTGGTTACATAAGCTAACTGCTTTTTAGATTCGTAACCCAACGCCGAGTTTTAAATTTGGTACGACTAAAAGCACCAGTTACGTTGCGTACTTTAGATCCTCTGAAATACCTGAATTCCGAAGAATGGGAAACTTCATGGACAGCTACAATGTAAACTCTATGAAAGAAGGAGTAGACAGCGTAAAAAACGGGTAAGTTAGAATTTTGGTCTCTAAAACAGCATTATAAGACTTAAAAGTGCTTTAACTAGATTTTGATGTATTTATCAAATTTGTAGTTCATTGGGAGCTTTTATGACTGATTACATCTTCTTGTTTTGGTACGTATACGCAAACGATAATGAATGTGAACTTAGTTTGACTGAAGATGCAATTGCTAAAGCCAGCAATGCATTCGCCTTGAAGAAAAACTCTCCCTATTTAGAAGAAATGAATGAAGTGATTCAGCGCATGGTGGATGACGAAAAAATTGATGAGATGGAAAAGAAGTGGATGACAAAGTTTTGCCAGCCTGTCTTTCTTGTTTCAACAAAAACTGCCTTAAGTATTGAAAGTTTTGGTGGTTTGATAATGGTACTTTGCGTAACCATGGTTTTATGTTTCCCTCTCCTACTCCCTGAGACATTGTATTACAAATATCATATTCATTTAACATTAGCAGCTTTTATAAAAAAGAAGCTTGCACGGAAGAAGACTGAAACATTTGAAGAAGTATGCGCAGAACGTTTAAATTCTTCTATAACTGTAAACCGACTTGGTGTTGCAAAGTTTCCAGAAAATTTCAAAGCACGTTTCTCGGTGACGTAAAAAAGATGTTCCTTTTAATTATGTTGTTATTTCATTTTTTACTTTAACTGTTGTTGCTGCTGAAATTGTTATAATTATTATTGTTAATATTATGATAATTATTACTATTGTTATTTTTATTATTATTACTATTATTATTATTTTTACTATTATTATTGTTATTATTATTATAATAATAATAATAATATTATTATTATTATTATTATTATTATTATTATTATTATTATTATTATTATTATTATTATTATTATTATTATTATTATTATTATTATTATTATTATTATTATTATTATTATTCGTATTATCATACATTGAAAATATTTTGGTCCTAGATTATTTATGTATTGTATTTTTTAAGTAAATTACTTAAACATCCCATCTATTCAATTTCATTTTCGTTTAAGGCAACAATGTGTCTTCAAAATTTCCCACGTTTCATAGTTGATTGAGACTGGTCACATTGAGATTTCAATATCCTTGTTGTTGGGCGTACGGTTTATCAGTTTTACTCTTAAACTTTTAGTTTTACCAAAATACGGTTGATACTTTATTTAATCCTGACACCACTATTACTACTGTCAAAGATTTTCATATACTATCATAATTCTTTTACAAAAAATTGTTGAATGTATTGAATCCTCTACCAAAAGTCTTCGACTCAGAATAAAATTGACGTAAGAAAAAATTCAAAAGTAGCGATATATATATATATATATATATATATATATATATATATATATATATATATATATATATATATAGCGATAAAAATCAATCTAAAAATATTCCATTAGGTATTTGTGGATCTCATACTAAGAATATAAAGAAGCTTTTGAAAAAGCAATTAAAGTCTTCAGAGGTTTGATAAAATGAGGAAACATTTAAGCAAGCCAAAGAATGGAACAAAATTTAGATCTAGAAAAAAGAAAATAACAACGGATTAAATGTGACCTACTTTTGAGGTTTCAAAATAATTTTTAAAGTTGTAACTTCCATTGTTTTTCCGTTGTTTATGGTTTTTTCAAATTTTTTTAATATTCAGACATTTTTACTCAAAACAAACTTTATTTTACTCAAAACCTTTACTCAAAACAAACTTTATTTGATTGTATATTAGAAGATTTCATGAGCTAAACTTTCGGCAAATTCTTTACAAAATAAACTAATGAACAGTAACTAGCATAATTTTTAACGTTAATTAGTATGAAAATACCATTAGTTAACTAAATTTTACTGATTTCTATTGGTTACATTTGCAAAAATATTTAATACTTAAAATTCAGTATATGAAAGAACATTAAATTTTAAGGAACACAACAGTAAGTGAAGCGTTTGCTTACTTTCAACCTCCAAATATTTTAAAAAATTAACACAAATTTGCCAATCAAATTTACATAAAACTTAAAATACAGTATATCAATACTTCATGATTTTCAAAAATTTTCAATCTTATTTAGAAAGTTATGAAGTATTTATAGACTTGATTTAATGCAATATTCAGGCTATCGAGTTAAAATATGTTGTGCCCTAACATCAATCAAGTTATAATCCAGATCTGTTTATTATTCGGAAATTCTATCAAGGAAACAGTCTGTTGTTTTTGGTTTTTTTACTACTTTTTTTTCAAATTTTCCCAGTTTCTCTAATACTAATGTACTTCGTTTACTCTAATACTTATGTACTTCGTTTCGTTTGAAGAGATATCTATTTTAGCCATTGTGAAAAAAGTTAGCAGTTAAAAGGTTACTTCATCATTTATTTCCCCCTAATCAAAACCATAAAAATAAATTTTGACAAAATTAACAAAATCATGTCATGCATTTTGTTCATAATACACTTAAATAGATAAATCAGAGCAATATTTTCGGTGGTGTTTTCATTTAATTCCTAAATGCGTGAGTTCTTCAATATCAATAGACTTTTAGATGTTTTTTTTAAAAGTGTTAAAAGACATTCTTCTGAGCTCGCGATCTGCTTAGAGGAAAATTGACGAGGAGATTGAGTTGAGAAACAAGTAAAGGATGAAAGAGCAAGAGCACTTTACTAAAATAGAAAAAGAATCAACTTTTAATAACTCTAAGGCTCATGATGACCTTGATTTTCATATTGAATATGGAAAAAAGTTCGCAATAAAGTTCCAAATGTTTAAAACGTACCAAATGTGTGAAAATGTTTACGAAGGAAGCTAATATTGGACGTACATTTAAAGGTTTTTAAAGTAATTTACTTGAGTATCCAAATTTCATTTTCGTCAAAAGACATCAAAAAATTAGAATCAGTTCAAAATCTACTGTATACAAAAGAAAAAAATCTTTGGATTTGTGATGAGAAAATTCAGAGCATTGATGAAGCAAATTTTCACTGGGCGAGTAAAAAAACATTTTCATTTCGGAAGAATAATCAGAAGCATTTCAAAAAAATCATCCATCAAGTTTGATTGCTCTTCTTTTAAAGTATAATTTTGTTTTTTAAGAAAAGTATTGCAATGTTCTATCTAAAAGGGGAACAATATGTCTGCCTCGCTGGGTGCTTTAGTTTCAATGAATTAAAAGGAGAATGTAGTGACTATTGTATTACGCATAAGATTTCCACAATTCTGCAAATGCTTTAACCGTTTGCAGTAGTCTTTCATTTATAAAAAATCACGTGCTTGCTCTAGTGGAGCTTCAAAAATCTTAACTGGTTTTAATATTGCATTTATAATAACGGAAAGGGAGCTTATATTTTATTGTTGTCGAACGCAGTAGTTCTGTTATTTAATTTTACAAACGCCTTAAGTAAAAATTTAAATTTGTTTAAAGAGATGAATAATTAAAAAATCAAACGCTTGTAATGAAGCAGTTCATGTAATCGTTTTCTTATAAAACATTTAGCATTTCGTTATACCACTACCATATAGATTTTATGTAGCTTTGTTTAAAGTAATGCAATTGAAAAGTTTGGAAGCCGAAGTTTTTTTAAGCATATTACAACAGTCAGTCCGTTCGAGAAAGAAGAATGGAACGAATTGTAAAAATGGTTTTCGAAAATGCTCCTATACCACTGTATGCAATATCTTTGGCTCTTCATTCTCTTGGGATTTATTTGTTGACAGTTGTTCAGCAGAAGAGCAGAGCACAAGATGCGATATTTGTCAATTTGAGCATTGCGGAGATCTTTATGAGTTGTTGTGATCTCGCACAGAATATTTTAACGCGATCCTCTGTGCATCACCTTGTTATTGATTATTTGACCATAGTTCAATGCGCACTCTTTTTAATACCGAGTATATGGATCATGACTTTATTAGCTTTAAATCGTTTTCTCGAAGTTTACTTAAACATCAAATACAATCTTTTGGTTAATAGGAAGAAAATGCGCATCCTTTTACTTCTTTTTTGGACATTAGGTGTCCTGACTGCTTTCTTACTGGTATTTTTACGATCAAAATACGAACGTATTTCTACGAGTATATATAAATTTTTGCTGCCCATAAACGAAGGCTGCTTTTTTTTTATAGCTGTTGTTTCGTATTCTTATATATGGAAAAAAATCAGTGAGCAGAGAACAAAAACACATCGAAGAGCGCAACAGTTTCATGCGCAACAAAAAGGGTACTTAAGAAAAAACTTCTTCCCGCCATTTCTGATAATTCTTTCTTTTATTACTTTTGTGCTGGTTCCTGATATACTGAATTTAATATTTGTGTATACTCTGAAACTAAAAGAAGCTGACCTGATAAAAAGCATACTTCTAGTATTCTATGTAACAGGTTTTATATGCGATGCTTTGATTTACATCTTTTTCCAACCTCACGTTTTGCACCTGCTGTTTTATAAACTACGAGTTTTGAGCGACAAAACAAGTGTATCCGGTAAAGATTTACTTAAAGTCATTCGTGAGCGTGTTGAAAGCAATAAAACTATCTCTAGCTTGAACTCTGACACCAATATTGCGACCTTGGAAAAAGAAAGGTAGGAGTTTATTTTCATTTTATTGCGAAGAAGGAAAATAAACAGCATCGACTGAAGAACTTCATGCGGGCACTTTAGTATCCGTAAAGAAAATTAATAAGAACTCCTATCAAAATAACGCAACTTAGTGGATAACTTTGAATTATTTATTCAATCCGTTATAATAACGGTCCTATGATCATTTTGAGTTTTTTTTTAAAGGCGCTTTCCAAAAGATAAAAGATTTCCATGATATTTTTATGTAAAACACACATCAATTATTGTCCTATTTATACAATATAATTTATAAAAAATTTTTTGATTTTTAATATATAAAAAATTTTGTATAATTTGATTGTTAACATTAAGTATTATATTATTAAAAAACAGTGAATGTAATGGTTGAGATGTATTTATATACAGGTAGGGGAGAACCTTAATGAATGGGACAGTTTAAGCAAAATGCTTTTTAAACGTAGATAAAATTGTTTAATATATATATTAAAATATGTTTGACAACCACCGACTCTTGCTCGATGATATATTAAAACAAAAAAAATAGGTATTTGCATTTGACTATTGGTAAAAGGAGAGTTTTATTGGAGCATGATATTTGTCCCATTCATTAAGTATGTCTCATTGAATGGGACAAACATAAAAGAATTAAAATTAAACATGTTTAATTCAATTTCAAATTAATTTATTAATTGTAAATGTAGTGGAATATATAGATACATACATAAATTATATGAAGACTTCAGTGGAAAAACCAGCGATGTCACATTTTTGAAATTTTTGAGAAACTATTATTTTTCAAGCAAGCATATCTTATTTCATCTTTTATTTTAATTACCAAGTGAAAAAACTAGTCCACTCATTAAAAAAGAGGATAAAATTAAACATAATCAAATGGAACAATCAGTGATGTCAAGGGTTACATTTGGAATATTAAACCCGCGTTGTCAGACGTTTTTATAGTTTACGAAACCACGTGATTCCTTAATACCTCAAGTATTGGTTGAAAAAAAAGCCGCGGAAAAAAGTAAACAAAAAACAAAATGGCTTGTAATGATAGTCCGGTGGTTACAGAAAAATCAAGAAAAAAAAAGATTAATATTAATTCCAAAAATAGAAAAAAAAATACACAATTTATCGAGCCACATTATTGGGGCAGACTGTTATTGTATTCGACTTGCATGTTTTAAAAATATTAGTAGTGAGGAAAGGAACGAACTAACTAAGAACTTTAATGAATATTCATCTAAAAATAGTCAGGACGCGTACTTATCCACACTAATAAAAATCCAAAACATTAACAGAAGAAGACCACGACAGAATGCAGATAAAAATTACTTATACAATTTTTCATATTCTTATTGTGTAAGGGTGCAAAGAACACAATCAGCTATAGAAGTTCCAATCTGCATTAAAGCTATGATGTCTTTTTTCGGAATTACAAAAGCTAGGATCGAATCAATAAGGAAATCAGTTGCTACAACTGGTTAGTAAATAGTTAAAGAAGTTATTTGTAATATTTTAAGTTATGAACTAAACTATTTATATATATATATATATATATATATATATATATATATATATATATATATATATATATATATATATATATTTGTGTGTATGAATATTATGTCATTTTGTTCTTTTAGGTTGCCCTCCAATCGATGGTAGAGGCAAGCATAAAAATCGGCTACACAAAATAACCAAAAGTGACAGTGAAGCTATCCAAAAACATATATCTTCTTTCAGAGGAAGGTCATCTCATTATGCTATTGGAAAAACTAAAAAAATTTACTTATCTGAAGATCTAAATGTCTCTAAAATGTTTGAACTATTCAAACATGCATACCCAACTGTTAAATTAGGATACAAAACATACAGAGTAGTTTTTAACAATAAATTTACAATTGGGTTTGGCTTTCCACAAAAAGACACTTGTTTAGCTTGTGATGAGTTCATTGTAAATATAAAACACACTGACCAAGAGCTTTTAAATGCAGTTGGTCAAGATATTATCAAACCTAATAAAAAAAAAAAAGATCTTGAAACAGAGCATGATTTTCACACAAAAAAAGCTGCTGTATTTTATAACAGAAAGTCAGATGCAAAAAAACGAGCAAAAAACTCAGACATGTTTGAAGCTATTGCTTTTGATTTTCAGAAGAATTTACCCTTGCCTAATAAATCAACTAACGATGTGTATTACCAAAGACAGCTTAAATTTTTATCATTTAATATACACATCCTATCCAGTGATGAAGTATTTCTTTATACATACGATGAAACAACAGGAAAAAAGGGAGCTGATGATGTTTGCTCTATGCTTTATCATTTTATCATTAATCATCTTTCTGACACAGTCCTTGAATTACTTTTTTTTTGCGATGTATGTGCAGGACAAAACAAAAATTACACTGTGTTTCGTTTTTTGCATTGGATGGTTCACTTTCAAAAATGTTTTAAATGTATTAAAGTGTCATTTCCTATACGAGGTCATCCCTATATGGAATGCGATCGTGACATGGCAAATGTTAATATAAAGGCTAATGTTGAAATTCCTGAAGATTGGCGTCAGATTCTTAAGAATTGCAGAAAAAAACCTTCACCTTTTAACCCTTTTCCCGTTTGTGTTGCATATTTGCAACAAATGATTTGCTGATAAATGTTTTGGTTGTAAAGCTTATCCTCAACATTAGGTGTTTTGAAATATGTATTTCATATCTTTCATTTTTTATTTTGATGAAAACTAACCACAATTACATTTTCATTTGAATAATGGCAGCTCAAGAGAAGTTTTTCCTTTGGTATTTTGATTATAATGTGCCGGATAGAGGGTTAATGTTGTAAATTTTTTCAATGTAAATTTTTTCAGATTTTCTGATTACTTGAAACAATATTATAAGTGCGCATGTCCGATAAAAACTTGACCAGTCAGAGAACTTATCATTCAAGATATACACCCTGCACAACTGGAATGGCAATATTGAAAATACTGCTTTGGTAAAACGTAGACAAAATAATCAAACAGAAACTGCACTCAATCAGTTTAATATGTATTCCTCAGTTCTACCAACAAGTACTGCCAAGTATAACGACTTACAAGTTCTGAAGCCTATGTAAACCTGATAATCACAGTTTTTTTATTGTATAATCACAGTTTTTTTATAATCACAGTTTTTTCTATGTAAACCTGATAATCACAGTTTTTTTATTGTATAATCACAGTTTTTTCTATGTAAACCTGATAATCACAGTTTTTTTGATAATCTTGTTACTTCAAACACAGAAACACAAGATTCGGCATCAGAAGATTCGGATACTGATTAGAAAAATATATTTTAATTATGGTTATGTTTCTCATTAATTTCATGTTGGTCTCATTAATTTCATGTATAGTAATGTTTCTGATTAATTTGTGTTAAAATTTATGTTTTAATTAGTTTGACTTTGTTAGATAAAAAAAATCTATCGCTCCACAATAGATGTTAAAAAAAATTTAATAACTTCCCATAGACGTTTCAGCGGGATAACAAAAAAAAATTAGCTAAAGAAACAGCAGGGTCAACTGTCTTTTGAGGCCCCTTACATCATGAAGAGCCCATTTTTAAGATATTGTTTTGTTTTTAAACAAAAAAGAAGGGCTAAAAATAGTAATTACGCCACTTAAAAATTCCAAGGAAAAAGTCAGTGATGTCCATTTATTGATAACGAACTTTAGTTTCCGAAAAAAACATTGAAAAAATATTTATTTTTTATTTTTTAAGAAATAATCTGATATAAATATAGTTAATCTATATATATATATACATAAAACTAAAAAGCAGTGTATAAATTAAATTTTAAAGAACGTTTTGAACTTTAAAAATTGATTATCTCAAAATAAGAAAAATGTGATAACGCTGGTTTTTCCGCTGAGGTCTTCATATAGATACATACATTTAATTCTAATTAAATTTCAATTAAAGAAGAACTTTCTCATTTTAAAATATTATATTTAGTAATTTTTATTTTAGTAAAAAATTGCAGACTGCAGCATCCCCCTGCTGAGTTGTAAATAATACCTTATTAAATTCATTCAATAAGTAGTATTTTGTCGCATTCAATATGCGCATTACTTTATCCAAAAATGAATAGTCGCACCAAAAACACCATTAACTAAGCTTGAATGTTTTACACTCATTGTAGTACTAGAGACTGTTATCTATTTAAGCATGGAATTTTATTTTCCATAACTTCAAAAATTGCTGCAAAATCAGAAAAACAGAAACATTTTTAAAAATTACTTTTTACATTCGAAAACACAATAATATCCAATGACATTACGGTCATAGCGCAATAGGATGGATGAGTCGTTCAGTTGAATTCTTGTTTCTAGCACTCTTTGTTACAAGAATTTGAATATCCTTACATCGATGCTCCTATAAGAATCTGAGTTTGTCCCATTCAATACTCGTCCCATTCATTAAGGTTCTCCCCTACTTAAATTGGAAATTTTTTACCACTGCCCTATCGGCACAAAAGCGAAAAAAGAATGACAAGCAGGCCATTAAGATTAAAAATACACTTGTGTCCATTAAAAACCTCGTGGTTTTAGTGCACAAAAAGTAATTTTTCAAATACCTGGATAAAGAACATGAAGTGCTTTCTTTATTTTCTCCCAAACTTTTATCAAAAATTATTTTCTCCCAAGCTCTTATCAAAATTTCTCCCAAACTCTTATCTTTCCTTATCTTTCCTAAATTTTAAATTTAAGAAATGAATTGAAACTTCATTTATAGTTTTTTGTTTAGTGAGTGAGATGGAAAACTAATGCACAAAAGAAACACAAGAAAAATTATGGCCGAGGAACTTCATCAAATCTTCTTTGAAGTTTTCATGTTATATTAGGCATAAATCGAGCTGTTGAATTCCCAAGTTCAGTTCATCCGATTAAAATCGTGCTATATAAAGTAGCATTATTGTCTGTTATCCTCTTCTGATACTGTACCAATTTTGACAGTATCAGAAGAGGATAATGAAGCAATAAGGTTATTTTGTTGTCATACTGACAGCACCATGAAAAATACTTTAAGATGTCAAACCGAAAAAAAGGATGTTGTCTGCATATACGGAGGCTGTTTAAGACTCTTTCTATGCGTGGCTTTTAACACCTTCGATTTTAACAATTGGAAGAAGATCTTTAGGTCTCGAAAAAAAAGTACCAAAAATAAAAATCTTTTTTGGTTACTTTTTCACCTTTGCATCCCTGTGCAGCGACTTTGAAAGGTCAAAATTGTAAAAGTCTTTGATGATATTTAATCTTCAGACATATTTATGATATTTATAAAATATATATTTATAAAATATATATTTATGAAATATATATTTATAAAATATACATTTATAAAATATATATTTATAAAATATATATTTATAAAATATATAATACATTTTTATAATATGAGAATCCATACTTTAGAACTTTAGAAGCAGTAGCTGGCTTATCCCAATTCTTCTCAGATAAAATATTACAAGTTGCCTTTAAAAGACCGGTTAAACTTGTAAAAACCTGCTTTTATGTCTAAGAATTTTTATGTCTGAGAATTTTTTGTCTGAGATTTTTTGCATTTATAAACAAGTAAAAATACTTAACTATAAATTAAACTTAATAATTATTAATAAATAATTCAGTTCTGATATATTTAAGCAAAGTAATTCAATTCAGCTTTCATATATTTAACTAGAGTATTTAGCTATATTCAGCTAGAACTTTAGCGTTTCAATTCAGTTCTTATATATTCAGCCAGAAATATAGTACTTCAATTCAATTCTTATATTTTCAGCTAGAACTAAAAATAGCAATCAAAATCAGAGATATTTTATCGCATAAAATATCTCTGATTTTGATTGCTATTTTTACATTAAAGTAAATGAAACTTTAAAAACCGATTTAAATAGATTAATTATAGGGAAAGAAATTTATTTAAATGTTTTATAAAGGTTACATATATATATATATATATATATATATATATATATATATATATATATATATATATATATATATCTATCTATCTATATATATATATATATATATATATATATATATATATATAAAGATGTGAAGGGGATGATTTGCAAAAAAATAAAATTGATAAATATAATTAGAAAGAAAACATGTCCATTTTATTTTCTAAATTTATTTAAAGGTTACCATAGATTTTATAAAAAGCATATTATAAAATCTAAATAAAGTTGTTAAACTTCCACACCAAAAGAATTCAAAATCCAAGAAACGAATGAAAACAAAATGGGTGGAGATGTGCTAGTAATAAAACAATGTTAAATTCGTCTGATTCGTTGAAAAAACCAGATGCAAGAGTTAGTATCATGCAATCCAAAACAATCACGACAATAACATTTAACTGATAGCTTCAAAAGTATTGTAAAAGCATTTTTGGTATATCTTCTCACTCTGGAAAATATACCTGCATATAGTGTGAAGGAGAATGTTCCCTATAAGGAGTCTAATAATTTTAGTTACTTTTTTTATTAGTCTAAGTTATACTTAGACTAATAAAAAAATTACAATGGCAAAATATCTATGCTCAAGGTACAATTTATATGCTCAAGTAGCACTACAGTTGGAATGAATGCTATTAAATTAAAATGAGAGGTGAAATGAAAAAAAAGATTTCAACTTGATTTACCTTTCAAAAGTTAAAAAGTTGAAATTGAAAAGTTCTATCAGTTTTTTGAATTCTAAAGTTCATTTTAGTATCTATATCAATATACAAAACCAAATTTAAATACGATACAAAACGTTTCCTGGAAAATTTTTCTTTCATTTTCTCCCATTTGTGCTCTTGGAATCCTACATAATTTTTAATGTAATAAAGAAAAATACTTACCTGAAATTCAACATGTACATGTACTATATAAGTCGGCATCTTAAGGAAAATATTTTTTTAAAATTATCCAGAATCACCACAAAGTATTTTTCTCATCGTCTTAAAACCTAAGAAAAAAAAAAGTTTTAACTGAAAATTAATTTATATGAGTAAATTCTCCTGGCTCATTTTTTTTGCTCAGTAATTTTGTAACTTTTAAAAAACTTAGTTGGGCAAATAAATATATTTTAGAGTAGAGAATCGCTCTTCCCATTTGACAACCATGTTCTCTTTGAGTAGTTAGCTTTACTGTTCTCTTAAAAGATTGAGAATTGATCAAATTAGAGTTGGTCTCTTATGTCCATGCAATGGTTCTTTTTCTTCAAACGTTTTTCCTTCAAAGTATGATTTTTCTTTCTAGCCCTTCTATCTTTGTAATAGCCAAAGCGCTTGATTCCAAACATTATCGGACAATTGAAACTTGAGCAAATGTATTTAGTAATTTCAACTCCACAATTTGTTACTGAGAACATTTTCCACAAACATTTTTCTGTCTCTGAATCGATGGTGCGAAAAGAACTGGTTGTTCTTAGAGTTTATGATGCAACTTATAACTCCATTAGCACCCTTGTAATGTTTAGAATCATTCGTTTTTCTATTTATGATATGATGTGTTGCATTGTCAGTTCAGCCTGATGAAAAATGAGGCCAGAAGGGTGTCTCTCTTTTTTTTTTTTTCACACAGCTGTAAATTATCAATTTAAATATATTTAAATATCATTTAAAAACAATTTTTAAGTTTTTATTAGAATACTTCAATTAAGTAAAACAAAGTATCAAAAGAATCTTTTTTTGTGACCGCAACAAACAACTTTTTCTTGTAATGTAGCACTGTATTTAATGTATGGAGAACCTAAGCTATTGAGGGGTTCCATGTTTAGCTGCCTGGATTTAAAACGTTGGACCTAAGTTTTAGGAAAGGAGAAGTCAGGATGTTTAGTTGGAGGAGGCAAGCTGTAAATTACAATGTCTAAAATTATTATTTTTAAATATATATAGTTTAATTTATAAATTAGCAATGAATATCTCATTAGTTATTGTAAATTAAAATATTAAGTTAATATCATGTATTAAGTTTCACCAATATGGTATTTTACGATATATTATTATTCACATTTAGATTTACAATTCTTAGATTTTATATATATAATATATAACTTTAATTAAATTTCATTTCGTTATATCATAAATGTATTTTAATGATATCTTTAAAAAATATTTAAAATCCTCACATTTTAAAAATTTCCAAGTTAATGATCATGCATAGTCATCTTGGGAGAGCACATAATCTTTTGTACTCACTATTAGAGAATACTTAATCTTAGTACTCAGCAATGGAGACTCAAACTTGAACTTTTTTTAGTCTTATTGGGTATTATTTTGAAACTGTGATTTGTCGGTTTAATTCAAAAGATCTAGTTTAACATAAATGGTTCTTGTTGACGAGAGCGGTTCTTTTGAACTTTACATCCAATTTTTTTACGGTTTTTCCGAACACCTTTTTTTTTTTTTTCCCCTTTCTCTTTGTTTTTTATTTAAGGAAAAAAAAAATTTAAGTTACTTCAATTAAATGTTGTAGTTGTAACATTTGTGTCAGAATATAAACTTGAAACATTTCTAGTAACTGTTGCAGAACCTTTATCGTTGCTTAGTTTATTACGTAGGAGACGGAGTTTAGAATACAATAGACGTGCAACATGTGGTTGGAGGAAGATGTAAATCAAAGCGTCACATATAAACCCTGTCACATAAAGAGTAAGAATAATGCTATTTATCATTTGAGCTGCATTCAACTTTATAATATGCATAAATATTAAGTTAAGCAAATCAGGAATCAATACGAAAATGAAAAACGCAACAATGATGAGAAACGGCGGAAAGAAATTTTTTTTTAAAAATCCCATTCGTTGTCTGTGAAATTGTTGCGTTCTTCGATGGATTTTTGTTCTTTGCTCGCAGAACTTTTTCCAAATGTAAGAATAAGAACCAACAGCTATAACCATAAAAAGTAATTCATTTGTAGGCAATAAAAATTTGAAGATGATGGTTGATATTGTGTCATACTTTGACCGTAAATACAACAGTACGATTGCATTCAGGACTCCTATGGTCCAAAAAATAACCAAAGGAATACGCATCCGCTTCTTGTTTATCATTAGATTGTATTTGATGTTTAAGTAAATTTCAAGAAAACGATTTAAAGCTAATAAAGCCATGATCCAAACACTTGGTAATACAAAAAGCGAGCATTCCAAGATGATGAAGTAGTCCACTATCATGGGGTTTAAGTCAAATCGTAAAAGAATGTTCTCCGATAGTTCGCAAATGCTCATAAAAATCTCTGTGATACTTAGATTGATAATGATAATATCTTGTATTCTATTCCTCGTCTGAACGTTGATCATTAAATAGATTCCGAGAGTATGGAAGGATAAAGCAATCACGTACAGTGGAATTGAAAGGTTTTTAAAAATAGTTTCAACTGAATTTTCCATAATTAAAAAATATCTCAGTGAAATTCTTTCAATGTACCGTTAAACGGTAAATTACCTAATGACAAAATTTATAAATACCGTAAATGCATAAATTTATTTTTAAATGTTTTTTTTTTTTGGACACCGCAAGTAAGAATATTCCTAAATAATTAATTAATGCATTTACATTTAGAAACTCCCATTCTTTATTAGCCGAAGTTACACAAAGTATTCAGATATCTGTTTTTCATAGGTTTCTTCAACTGGCTTAAGTGGAAATTTAACATAATATTGCTATATTAGCCGTTCTTAAGACGATCTCTACTTTAAATTTCCTTGGCCTTCTTTGCAAAATGAAGTATAAATAGTTTAGGTAACAAAGTAAAGCATTTTTCAAGGCTCACTGCATTTGCCTTAATTATAGAAAATGAGGTGCTAGAAAGCAATCTGATCAAAGTATCTGATGAAACTTCCTTTGTCTTAAATAAAAAATGACTTGAAAATATTTCCGAATTTTAGTTATGCGATTGTTAAGCAAGGTACTCTAATAATATATGTGAAAGCTTAATGAAGCATGTTTTGTTTAAAAAGTTGAGTTGACTGGTTGATTGGATACTAGAATGCAATGAATATTCATTGAAATATAAATACTTATGATTAATATATAAGAAGTGTTTGTTGAAATAACAATGATATTATTATTTCAACTTTTTTACATGTAGAAACTTTCGCGAGTATAAACTTTCGGGAATACGAAAATTCCCGAAATTGTTGCATTTGACTGTTTTTTACGATAGTAAAATTCGCGATATTGTTGCATTTGACTGCTTTTTAGGATAGTAAAATTTTCTCTAATCGGATTTTTCGTGTTTTTTTTTTTTCGTTTTTTTTTTTTTTTTTTTGTGGCGAATACATTTTCGTAAAAAAGTCCAAAGTTCGCGATATACGCCAAAGTTTGTCAACTGCCCTGATAATGGAGGAAAAAAATGAGTTTTGGAAATATGCGGGAGATACGGTTTTTTTTTTTTCATTTTCAGCTTTATTTTTATATATTCTTTGTCTTACCTATGATTTAAACTATGAATTATTTCATAAACATTATATGACATATTTACATTATAGCTTTACATTATAAAATAGCTTTTATAAAATAGTTTTTTAAAAAATAGTTTAATGATTTTTGTCAATTACGATTTTTTTAAATTTTATCGAAAATATTTCCGAGAATACACAGAAACGATTTGTGTTTCGAATTGATTTCATTCTTTGTTTTATTTTCTTGTAAAGAGTTTTGAAATAGAATAAGAAAAATGATATATTGTCAACTTTGAATTCTTGAACAAAGAACCATAAGTTTATTCTTTTTTCTAAACCAAACATCAATAACGATTGACAATTAACGAATGATAGTTAACGATTGATAAGTAACGATTGAAAACGAACGATTGATATAATTATCAATCGATTGATGTTTTAACGATTAATAAGTTAAAAAAAGCTAACAAAGCTATTTTTTCTTTTCCTATTGTCAATCGTTGCTAAAGCATTCAGTCAATTCCAGGGTAACGGAATTGACTTAATGCTTTAGCAACATCTGCGTTTTTAAATTTCTGGCCGTTGGCAATGTAAAAAACAAAAGAGCATCTTTCTCGTTTCGTTTAGACGTTTTTAAGATTAATTGAAATTTGCTTGTAAATATTAAATGAAAACTTACGCAAAACCAGAAAACCTCCGGCTAAAAGCTAATACTACTCCATGCATCCATATTGAAGGTTTTTGAAAAGAAACGAACCATATCACATAACCCTTCCTCAACTTAGATGAGTTTAAATCTTAAAAATTTTGCTAACATAACAATTAAATAAAGTTTTACACGTTTTTTATGTCCATCAAAGCGTTATTTTATGTTTTGTACCAATTGAGTCTTTGAAATAAACCTAATGACATTCCCTTATAAGATAATACTTTTTTTTTTAATTCTAAAATCTTGAAACATTATTGCATGTCATGGCAAAAAATCAACTTTCAAACATTTAAAAAAAATTTTTTATAAAGTTGGAATTTTTCTTTAAAAATATGTAACAAGCAATCAAAAGGAAAACTTTAAAAAAATTTTGATCATTTAAAGTTTTTCTGAAACCGGTTGGTTCAAACCACTCTTACCATTTCCAAAAAACTCCACCCTTACCATTTGCAAAAATTCCTTCAGTTTCAAAGGTGTAAATTTTAATTGTTTAAATAATTAAAATTTTCTGTCTATGAAGTTACCTATTTTTATTGTTAACTTTATTTTTAAACGAGAAACGTTTGATATCTAAATTCAACTTTTTGGTTTGTTTGACGTGTTTTTTCTCACGTCTTTTTTTAGACTGGAGATTGAAGAGAAAGCGTCAGCTTTTTGCTAATAGAAGCAATAGAATTAAATATGGCAACAAACGTGATTAATCATTTTTTACATTTCATGTCTTTTTAAAAGAATCATTTGTGTTAAAAATGCATAAATAGTATTGAGCTGATAAGAATCCCATGTGAACATGATTGTTAGTTTAACAACGGAACCATCAGTTACCAGCGGTATGACCTCAAATAATATTTCGGAAGGAAAGTTGTACTTTAATATATGTAAATAAAAGATAGTTTCCTGGGTTACTTGTTTTATTAGAAGCTCTATATCACTATTTCCGAATGAGAGAGATGAGGGAATGGGGGCGGTGAGGTTTGCTATAAGATAGTTATATCTGTGACTTGTTGATAAAAGGGTCTATGTTTACAATAAATTAATATTGGCCCTTTTTAGCACTAGACCCCATAAATATACTATTTATCATTGACAAGCTTCGAATAACCGACAACGTTTTTCCAATTTAAATTTTGAGCATTTTATGTTTAGAAAACAGAATAAAACGGAACCAATAAAAAATCAAGCAAAAAGAAGAGGGAGGGTGAAGTGTGTTTGAAAAAATCTGAAACTGCCTCCTTTTTCTATAAGCTATGAACTTTCTATATTTATTTGTTCTATAAACTACAAATTCTCTTTTAAACTCTGACCTAAACCCAGTGACTGTGGTCGTCCTTTCCTAAGCAAAAGCAGCGATTATTAAACATGATACAACCTATTTTGTGCAGGACAATATGTAAAATGTTTAAATCGGTCATTAGATTTCTCTTTACTATTATACTAATATCATATGTAAGAAATAATTATTTGTGGGGAATGAAGCCAATATTATTAATCTTCAAAAGTCCGAAGCATCTTTTGTTTATTTTTTGATAAAGATTTCTTTGTTTTTTTTTTACTAGTTTTTTTATAGGCTGCTCTTTAAATAAAGTAGATTCGCGCTTCCCTCCCAAATAAAAATGTGAATTTCCAATCATCTACAACTTTACAGTGGGATGCTCAATGAATAAAACACAGCTGTCTTTTTTTTTTCTTGCAGTTAAAGAGTTATGTTTAATTTTCTTTACTTGCGTATATCGGTCGGATAATGATTGTTACCGCTCAAAGTGGGATTTCTTCAAATCCTAAAAAAGTTTGTTGCTGGAGCTAACTTAAATGTTTAAATTGGGTTTGAAATTTCGAAAAGAACATAATTTAAAGAAAACTTTGGTGATAAGAAAACTCGACCAAAAATACCGTTAATGCTATATATTAGCTATGATGTTTTGTTTGTAATTGCCGTCATAAATATACTGACCAATTAAATTATTCAATTTAAATAGCTGCTTGACGCATCATTTAATATATTTGAAAATTTCATTGCCATTTAAAATGGTTTGTTAGTTAAAAGTTAATTAAGGATAATTTCTTTTTACAATTGTTTGGCGCTAATCATTCCTCTACACGAGATAACAATTCATACGGCTTTTGCTGTTGTAGCCAGCTCAATTTTCAGAACTTTTCTGCGGTGTTAATTTAAATGAGAACAAAATGTCGCGGGAAAAAAAAATCAAGTTATGTAATTTAAATTTTCAATTGAAAACAAATTGGTTTATGCATAACAGGATTACATTTTACTTTTTTATCCTCATTTTTACTCAAAATATGAAATGCTTTAAAAAGAATTTTAAAATCAAACTTTTGTTATTTTTTGTAAAAAGGGTTGCCACTTTCACTATTAGAGTTTTAAAAAAATAAGGAAAAAAGAAAAACTGACTTTTATTTTAGTTTTGATTTTTATAAAAAATTTTTGAAGTAAGGATTTAGTTTTCCAGCCCCCTATCGCACACAAAACACCTTAAATGTGACTTTTTTTTGCTTAAAAGGACTTGAGCTGGCGTGTTCATTTTCCTGTATGCTTATGACGAAAGCAAAAGACAACAGGATATTTGCTATTACTGGACGCGGTTTCAATTGATTCAAAGAAGAAAGAATAGCGACACGAAAAGTTTTAGTTTTATCAAAGCTCAACTTCTCCAGGATCCGCTGCTTAATGAAAATAGTTAAAGTTAATGAAAAGTTATTTGGTTTAAATACGAACTGATGAAACCCTTTTAGAGATGTTTAGAGATATTTAAAAGTTTCAACAAAGTTTTACAAGTTTTATAGCATTAAACGATGTATAAATTTGGTGCACTAAACAACTGTCTTTTAATCCATCGCCGGTGAATTAAAAGAAAAAGAAAATCTATCTTTATACGATTAGTATTGTTTTAACCTAAAAACCTTAACTTCGTTACAGGGAAACATCTTTCTCAAAATTAAAGCTTCATTTCTAGAGAGGAAGGCAACTCTTCTGAGAGTTTTTATTTGTTTGATATTAAAACTGATTTGGTATTATAGTGATAAGAAAATCAAGTCGATGTATTGAATGTCTTCTAAATTGTGTCCTGATCAGTCCTCTATTGCTCAACGTTTCCACTGTAATCAAGTTATCGCAATAGTTATTCGTTTTTAATCATTTTAACGAATGTTTTAAAATGATTTATCTGCACTTTTAATATTCGAAAGTTTTCCAAATTGTTTCCAAACCGGTTTCCAAACCTTTAATTTGTCTTAACTGGATAATATAAATATTGGATAATATAACCTAACAGAATAATATAACCTTTAATATTTATACTGATTTGATAATGTTCCTTTTATATTATTCAATTGTTTCCGAACTTATATTAACCTTCATATGTTTTGTTTTCGTTATTATAATTTTAAAACACAAGAAATCCACACTGGGTATCTGATTTTCCCGCCAACTCTGCGTAATTATTTTTTTAATAAAATAGTCAACGTTTAACATCAGCACGCTGAGTTTCTCGAGAATCTTCTAAAAAATACATATTACACCGTCTAATATAAAAGCGTGCACATTTAATAAATAAATAATTTAAAAAACCAAATAAAATAAAAAATTTGAAAATGGTCCACCAAGTGATCAACAGTTCTGGAGGAGCATTATTTAAACTGTTTTTTTTTTTTTGGGGGGGGGGGGGGTAAAATAAAGATGCAGCACCATTTGAATAAAAATAATTTTGGAATCCCAGTTTACAACAAGATTGGCGAGGATATAAAAAAATTTGAGATATGGTGAGCAGGAGGAAAATATTGAGAATTAAAAAAACTTCAAAGTACTTTTCATTTGGTTGGCTCATGGAAATAATTCTTTTGTCATTGGTACTTATAGACATCCACGAATGTTTTACTTGAAAATTACTTTATAGACGTCTATATAAAGATTTTTCATGCTTGTTTTAGCAACCTGCTTTACATTGAGCTTCTCTTGTGTTGCACATATGATGTTCTGCAAAATCTTGCACAAGCATCATGCACAACTGATGCTCACCTGCACAATCTTCTGGACATCCTCGTTTTGATGCCACCGATTCGCTGGAACATTTTGCTTTGCATGTTTTACGAGAGTTGAAGCACGCAAATTGTTCGACTTTTGATCCGACTAAAATGCACTGGTCAAAGTTGAACTGACAATGGTTTTCACAAATCTCTCGTTTATTACCATCAGCAATCGATTTCCCGAAAAAACACTCAGGGAAGCACTGCATATATATTTCGCTGCATCCATATTTTTGAAGGTGATTATCACTCAAAAACTGACATTCGTTGTGTGTATTGCGACATTTTGTTGCACATTTTAATTTTTGTTCAGGTATCAAAAAAGGCGAAGAAAAGTTTTCGTAGCTTGGTTGCAGATATTTTGAGCTCGGTTTATCTCCATTCATAGAATCTTTATATTGCTCTAAAAGTTTACTCAATTCCTCCAGGGTAGCACGAGTTATATCTCGTGAAGAGACACATGCAGCAGCAAATATAAGACATATCAAAGCTAAAACGTAAATAAAAACATAGAAAACATAACATATAAAAAATTATGCTAAATACAAAAAAATCACTATTTTGCACAATAGGTATACTGTTGCCATTAAAAACATTAAAATGTATAAATTGACGTTGCAATTACGAGCGTGGTGAAAAAATAAGTTATTTTAAAGTAATTACATTTTTTATTTAATGTATTTTAAAATATTATTATCATAAAATTAAGTTTTATTCTCCGAGTAAATATTATCTTTGCGCTTGGCAAGTAATGCAGAGCCAAAGTATTCGAAATACGGGTATTAATGCATGCATAAAAACTTAACGTTTCAAGTTTTAATGCATACATCGGTACCCGTAAATTTAGTAAAATCGTCTTTTTAATTGATGCACATAACAAAGGCTTTAAAAAATAATATTTCAGCTTTGTTAACATACAGAGATGTCGAAAAAGCCAAAATCCTCCTTAATGAAGTCTGGAGTTTTTTTGTCATTATATATATATATATATATATATATATATATATATATATATATATATATATATATATATATATATATATATATATATATATATATATATATAATGTCGCAACCAAATTACTTAAGTCATAATAATTGAGGAAAGTCACTTAAATCCAAAATTTACAAAATAACGTCTAAATTTAAAAAAATAATAATTATATTAAAAATTGCTTAATTATCTGTTACAAAATCATTGAATTCACAAAGATTTATAGCTGATTGCATGATATTGACAAAACAAACAGTTTTTTGTATGTGTTATTGTAAATTTTATTTTTTTTGGACTGAAACGTTTTGCTTGCGACAACGACAATATGTTGCAATATAAGATAAGTATTGCAACCTCATTGTTGCAACCTCATCTACGCAAGCATCATTCCGAAACTTATAAATAATGAATTTAAAAGCGCACGCTGTTCATGTTTGCTTACAAAGATGGCAAATATTCGTTCAAACAGTTCATGCATAATTTCGGGTATAGAAGGATTAACTTTCTATTCTTTTTATTTTTTTTAAATAGAGACACGGATTGTGATCTTAAAATAAAAAGCATGTCTACCCATATTATATGCATATTTATTTTGTTATAAAGGTACGCATGTATTTACAAAACCACGTGGCAAAGAGCTGTCAAATTTTAGGTTTATGAAATTGAGTTACTAAGTGTTAAAAACTTCTCAAAATAACTTACCCAATAAATTCATCTTTATAATATTATGCATTATTAACGCTTCTCAAAAAAGGTCAAACCAATGATTTTTATTTTTATACAAGTGAAGATGTCTCTTTAAGTACAGAATCAAATAAACACTGTTTTACCTCGAGTTCACGTTAATAAAAATTTTTATATAACACTTCCACGTTAATAAACTTATTTAATGTCATAAATTAACCGTGCACGAATGAGCAAAGGTCGTCAATTAGAATAACAATTTAAGGACGCTTTAAATATAGAAGTGTTGTCAGCGCAATTTTTTTTTTTTTTTTCCCATTCTTTCGAAAAACAAAAGGATTACACGTCATCGGACGAAAGTATTAATGGAATGCAATTTTTCCGAATTAGTTTTTTTCTCAATACAAATTAATATTTTAACAGAAAATTCTGTCAGACATTTCTTTTGGATATGAAAAGGAAATAACAAAAAAAGAAAGTTAATAAATTATTGATAAATAGGAAATGAGAAATATACAAAAGTAAATTTAATTTTAAATTTTGTATAAAAGTTTGAAATGCATTTTGTATAAAATACTTCACTGTTGACGTATCTATAATTTTTAATCTTTCATATCAAGATTTTTACCAGAGCAAAGGGGTGGCATAGTAGCTATAGCAATAATACGTTTATTGGAATTAAAAAACACAATATTGATATATAATCAGAAAGGGGTTCAAGTAACAAAAAAAACAATAATATAAAAGAATGCAACTAATGTTTTTGCTCAGTCCCAAACTGAGCCCCACACCGTTATCCTTACTCAATATCAATAGTATAATCATCAAACTGATGACATAAATCAATATTTGAACATTGAAGTTTGTATTGAAATGGAAACCAATATAACTTTTGTCTTAAGATTCCGAAACGTTTATTTATGACATAGAAATAGCAAATTCACCATGTCCTTCCAACGTACAGGATGCAAGCTGCCCACTTTGTTTTCGCAATTTAATAGAACTGACCTTAAAAAGCAATTATCTAAAACACTTGTCAAATTGAATGGCCTTCATTTTACGTTCAGTTTAATGGTCATGATCGTTTTGATCATTTTGATCGAAGGTAACCGTTCTAAAGCTATTAAGATCCACTTGATTTAAAGCAGATCTCATTTCTAAAAATCATAAAAATGCTAAATTTGTAACGAATTTTTCTCACGGCTTATAGTTTACGTAGAGAGGACACACTTGTGTTGGTGCCATAGTAACAACAGAATACTTTTAGTGAACCAGCAGCACGCATGATGCCCACATAAACTGATGAAGTTAGAAATGTAATCTAGTTTATCGAATTAAAAAAAAATCTTCTTTTGACTTTCTGTTATTATATTTTTTTGACTTTATTAGTTTTATTCAGTTCTAATTTATAAGAACCAAAACTTTGTGTTGAATTTAAGAATTATTTTTCAAATGCGTTTTATTTAATTTTTTTTAATTATAAAGAATTTCAGTTGTAAATAAAACCAAACCAAAAAATGTTACGCCCTCATGGAGGAAGTTTTTCAAATTAGAAATCCATGTAACCGGACGAAATCCAATCTCAGAAAAAACCAACTTCCTTTTTGTTCAAAAAATCACGATGGCAATAGAAAACTACTATAAATTTTCGGTGATCTTACTTTTAAGAACCGACTTTTGTTTTTTCCGGTAATAACGAATAAAATCCAAACTTTTATACCAAGTTTTTGAAAAAAAATTGAATTTACAAAAACTTATGAAATTCCATATAGACAATTTCCAATATCAACCAACATAACATACTTTTAATAACTTTGACATCAGTCATTTAATTTTTTTAACACTTGAAAATATTCTGCGGTAGTAAAATTCTGTTAAATCTTTTAAATTTATTTTTCAAAAGAACCCCAAAAAAACTCATCTGTGACATATTATTTTATTTGTGTATGTAAGTTGATTTATACATACAATTTTTTAACCCCAAAAACGTTTGCCTTTTTAAGATAATGAAGAGTTCTGCTTTAATAAATTGTAGAAAATTCAATTTATCTTCAAAAACTGTTATAGAAGGTTCCTACGTTATTCATTATTATTCATTATAAACGGAAAACCAAAATTCAGACGAATACCTTTTTATTCATTTAACTTTTCCCGCAATCTTTTTGTACGTTTGTGTCACCATTTTGGTTTTTCCATTAATAAAAAGAGGAGTGTTGTCTTTATCTTTTTTCTTTAAAATTATGGGATTGTAAAATCATTTTTTGCTAAGCTTTTAAGACCTTGGTTCAGTTCTCTCTGTAACATTAGTTTTATGTAGTAGACGAGACACTTATTCTTACTCATCTAGTTGTTTAGAGAGTACTGACAACTTTAATTTTAAATTTTTAGTTGTATCGCTTTAAACATCTGCCCCGATGCAATTAAACTGTAGAATCATTTTCTCAGCTGATTACCAAGAAAAAAGTAGCTATGAAAATATCTCTCAAAAGTTTAAAAATATAGAATGGCTAATTATAAATTTCGTTATAGTATTTCATAGGTATTTGTTATTCAAGAATTCTGCCTATATGGCGTAAAATATTAACATTATCAAGGCATGTTGGTTATTTATCACTATTGATTTTCCCCAAGAAATAATACGAGAAATTCTAAGATGTTTGCCGCCTAAAACACTGAATTGATAGAATACATCAAACTCAGTCAATCGTTAATTGACTAATGGATGTATTACATCAATAAAGTATTCTTGGCGGGAAACATTAATAAAAATATATCGAGCTCCATCAAGGTATGACTTGCCAATCATGCATTTTTAATCACAAATCATTACCAGATCATTAGAATGTAATATACAATTCATCCTTATGAATTAATCGGTCATTTTTTAGACGTGTTTGTGCGCATGTTTCTGCTTAATTATGAGTATTAACAAGCAATGGACATAATGGTATAAATCAAATTAATCTAAGATTAATTTTTTGTAGATCGTAAGTCTAAGTTGACCTCTCAAAGAAATGTCTTATTCATTTCTTATGTCATATAATGAGATCAGAAAAATACTTGTAACCCGTTAAACAATAGAACGCGGAGGAGAATTTCGTCTAACTGATGTCAGAGTAGATATAATCAGACAGAAAATCTATAGATATCTCCCGGACACAATACTGCAACAAAATTTTATGAATTGACTTAACTATTTTATAACTTTATATTCATTTATTCTCAGTTCAAGTTCAACATGATTAAAACTTAGCTATAAATTGTAAAAAATAACAGACCAGAAAATCAAGAAGCGCAGAAATTTATTTCGAAAGTGGAATTTATTCTTTTGGAGTTGAAGCAAGTTCCTTGAAGATACTTGAAGAATGTAGAACTAGACGCGGCTTTTAACTTTTTTGTCTTCTTTTTCGCTGGCGTTTGTTTCTAAAACAGAAGATTTCTTCTTAACACCTTTATTCCATTCTTAATATTTGCTCTTTCATTTTATTCAATCATCTTATATTCAAGGTCACTAGCTAAATTAATATTGCTCTTTCATTTTATCTAATATTCAAGGTCACTAGCTAGCATATATAATAGGCATAGGAAAGTTACTCCTGCAAGGGCCAAAACCACCCTAGCCTGATCTGAGTCCATGTTAAATATTAATTTCTCCGAATCCTCAGTACCTTCCTTTTCCTCTTTTTTCTGTGAAATATTTTCGTCTGATTTTCGATCATCGTTTGAAAAGTTATCTCCTTCGGTTTTTTGTTTGCCTGGAATAAA
Source organism: Hydra viridissima (assembly GCF_058129835.1). NCBI lineage: Eukaryota > Metazoa > Cnidaria > Hydrozoa > Anthoathecata > Hydridae > Hydra > Hydra viridissima. The sequence goes on along the minus strand of NW_028324301.1, from coordinate 17,838,544 downwards.
AAAGCAAAAACACTTTTATTAACAAAATAGTAAATGAAGCCATATCTGTTTTAGCAACATTGCACAAAAAGAACTGCTATAAAGACACCCGCATATAAACTACGAACCGTTAAAAAGACAACTGCATATAAATTACAAACAAACAACTCTACACAAACTTAAAAACAATTTGCGCTTGTAAAACTAGTATTGTCACGGAATGAATAACTGAACGAATTTAATAAACATTAATCGTACTTTTTCCTCTATCAACACCATGTACACTTCCTTGTATGCTGTCATCCATCTCTGCAAATTTTACGATCAATTTTTTTTGCTCTTCTGTAAGATATCTAAAAGATAACAAATATATTATAAATATTGAAAAAATGAATAGCTTTATTTTTAGTGATCTTTATTACCCTATTAATAAATATTAACCCTTACTTGGGTAAATGTATTTTTATTTGTAAGTAATGATCACCATTTCCATAACCATTTAAGCGTGGAATGCCTTTACCAATAAGACGCATTTGTTGATGAGATTGTGTACCAGGAGGAAGCTAGTTATGATACAAAAAAGAAAGAAAAAACAAAAAAAATAGGAAAGCAAATCACAATTAGAAATTATAAAGAATTTTATGCTCTGTTTTACGTTTGTCATCATTTTAATAAATGTTTATCATATTGATAAATCAATCTTGATTAATAGGAATCATATCAATATGAATAATGACTATAACATGTAATGATAATTCTTATGCTTATTAAAACATGTAAATAATTCGTTGTTTTTATGTTAATAGGAACTTATATGGATTTGTTTAATGATTTTTTTAAAAGTGAATATTATTTTTTAGCATTCATTTCTTTGTTTGCTTTTTTTTTTTTAGCACACACATATTATGATATACAAGTTGCTAATTGGTCAATTACCACGGTAAAATATACAATTTGCTGTCTTGTTTAATCAAATATACATGCTGTCTTGTTTATTCAAAATCATAATTATTTACTCACTGCTATGTCAATATCACCATGTAAACCAGGCACTGTTAGAGTTCCTCCCAGCAAAGCCTGGTAAATGCAATAGAAAACAAGTTAAAAGTAATAAGCTACCATTATTCAAATTAAAAAATCCCAAAAATTGGTCCATACCTGAGTAAAATGAACAGTTACATCAGAATAAACATCAGAGCCCACACGCTCAAACAATTTACTCTTCGCAACCTAAGAACAAACTGCTAATTTATTATAACTGTTAAATCTGAGAAATGTATTTATGAAAAAAAATTTCTTTTGAATACCTTAAAAGTAACAAAAAGATCACCATGGGACACTGGAACTCTCACAGTTTGGCCATCTTCAATTCCTAAAACAATATTTAAAAAAAGTAATAAATTTGTAGTAGAAAAAGCTTAAACTAATGTCAATTATTTTGAAATCACACAAAGAGCAACAGTAGATAAAAGTAAAAATCTGAACCAGCAGGTACAGGAACAGTAACATTTTTGTCTTCAACCACTGTGCCTTTTCCAGAACATTTACGACATGGGTTGTTCACAATTGTTCCTTGACCTTGACAACGACGGCATGTTGACCTCATATTAAAAAAACCATTAGATAGAGTTTCCTAAGAAGTTAAAAAGTAAAATCTTAAATTAACATCACTAACAAATATTACCCTACCTTTTTTATTATAATAATAATATCAAAAAACCAATTAATTTAATGATTACCTCGCCTGAACCATTACATTTTGGACATTTGTGAGCAGTGGATCCTGGCTCAGCTTTTTTGCCATTGCATCGATTACATAGATTTTGTATTTGTACTCGAATGTCTTTGTTAATGCCTTTAACAGATTCCATGAATGACAAGCTCATAACATATTGCTAAATTTGAAGCCCAAAGTTATACATTCTAGGACAAATAAAAAACTTGAATAGATCTTTAAAATAGATTATACCTGTGTTGCTCTTGCATCTTCAAAACCAAAAGAAGATGAAAATCCACCAGCTTTGTTTCCACCAAAAAACTGTTTAAATATTTCATCTATGTTAGCATCTTGGAATGGATTCTTTGCACCGTTGCTTCCTCCACCTCCTAACAGCAAAATGATTAAGTTTTTAAGAAATTAATTGCAACTGATTTCATGAAGTTCAGTGTAATTTTTTTTATTGTAAATTAAATCTTAAACTAACAAAACAAATTCTCACCAGCACCACTGAAATCTGTTTGTCCAAACTGATCATAAGCAGATCTTTTGGATTCATCACTTAGTATCTTTAAAAACAATTTAATATCAATTTAATCAGAATTAGTAATGTTATTAGCAAAAAGTTATTTTGTAAGAATGACTTAAAAATAATTGAAATATATAACAGTCATTCTATAAAGTCAAGGTTCCCTGGATATCAATAAGTTTAAAAATTAGAGATTTTTTAATGCAACCTATTGCTGAGATGAATTTTTGGAAGTTTAATGCAAAGCGACTCCTTGCGGAGTTAAACTTAATAAACCTTAAAACATAATTAGTTTTTAGAATCAATTTTTCTAAGGTTGCTATGAACCAGTGTTAGTTTTCAAACATTAAGTTTTTAAAAAGCTCATTAACTTTAATTGTTGTCATTTTATATTCTAAATAAAATAAGCAACATAATTAAAACCTAATTTTCAAAGCTGTTTTATCAGCTTTGAAAATTAGGCTTTAAAGAAAATTAGGTTTAAAAGAATAAAAAATAAAAAATTGCCTGTAAAAAATCGACAACACAGAAAAAAAAGAAAACTCTGGATTTAACCATCATTGTTATTAAATAACTCCTGAGAGAAAAAAACAAATCAAGAACAAGCCAAGAACAAACCAAGAAAATTCTCTTTTAAACTATATTTCTATTTTAAACTGATTTTTTTTTTTTTTTTTAAATAAAAAACCAGAATGAATAAATATAAAACAAACAAGAATGTAATTCAAACTAATCTCTTACTTCGTATGCCTGCTGTATTTCTTGAAACTTCTCTAATGCACCTTTGTCTTTGTTTGTATCTGGGTGATATTGCTTTGCTAACTAAATAAATTATTAGAACAAATACCTATTATTATAACATCTCATAAATCTGGTATAACATCAGAAAGATAAAACTTAACCTAAGTTTTAAGTTAAATTGTGCATACTGTAGCTGTAACTGTATAAAATTTAGTTTTGAATAAATAATAGACATCAACAAACTTGGTAATATGCTTTTTTTATTTCAGTAGCAGAAGCGCCTTTTTGAACACCCAAAATTTTGTAATAATCTTTCCTTTTCAATGATGCTGTTAAAAAATAATTAAAAAGATTTGTTAAATTTTGTAAATAAAAAGTAATTTTAAAAAGAAAAAAGAAAAAATTTTTTAAACAGTTTACTTGAAGTGTGTAGTGATTTTTTAAAAGATACTTGAGATGGATAGCATCCTGAAAAAAATAAACAAAATTAATTTTGAATCAATCATTTCTAACATAAAATTAACACTCTAAAAGAAAAATGCCAAAAAAAAAAACAAGAAACAGAGACAGAAAATCAAAAAGAGCTTTTAAATATCCTGAAGGTTTTTTTTGGATAGGTATTCCAAGTTTGAGAAATTTAATGAGAAAAGACGTGCTTAGGTCTGAACTTGAAAATCTTGAATTCCTGGATGAAAAAGACATCACTTGGGTTTAAGAAAGTAACCAGTTTCCGTTTAAACGTTATCAATAGATTAATTGTATTAATGCCTCTTTAATGACCAATTTCTCTTTAATATAATTTTTTAAAATTCCTCTTTACTGTAATTGTGTCTGCTCTATTCTTAACAGTACTCTAATGATATGATTTTACACATGCAAAATTGATTTTATTTTTTATTACACAAGGAGGCATAGACATAACTTTTACAGTTTTTGTTTATCTGATGTGACAATTAAAAGATTTAAAGTTTTTGAACATAAAATTTAAAAAAAAGCATTAAATTCAGTTCAGATACTTCAATTGATTCTGATTTTTTAGGGAAAAAAAAAAAAAATCAGTAATGCAGTACCAGCAATATTCAGGGAATATTGCTTAGATGGTAGCTGCCAACAACAACTAGCAAAATTAAAAAAGAAGACAATGATATTGCAAATATTAACAAAGATGATATAAAGTCTGGCTTGTAGACAAGTCTTAATTAAAAATGTGTCATTACCATGAAAAAGCTACTCAGGCAAAAATGCTTAGACCAGATAATCCTCATTATAAAAAGTTAAAAGTTAAATTTAAAGATCAATATGGTCCTGAAAATATTTTGACTATTCATTAAAAGCAGGGATTAAAAGCAGGCATTGTATAGTTGAGAAAGCAGTCACAGATGCACTGAAGTATTGTAAAATTTATGTTGAAAAAGAAAAAAGAAGCAGAGCTAATAAATATTACAAGTATGAGTAGAGATTCAAGAGAAAGTCAACCAAGTTAGCATTAATGCTGGTAATCCACTAAGTTTGGGTTTTTTGGTATTTTTACTTTATCATGTACTTTATGAAGGAATTTAGCTATTTTTACTACTACTGGCACACTCAAATCTTATTACAGATAGTTTTTAGGTTATGCAAAAATTCTGTTTGTAGTGAAAAACTATGCAGAAAGATCTTCTAGATACGAGCATTTATTCAAAGGTACACTGGAAAAAAATAGACTTATAACAATGTAATGTAATAATATACAAATAACATAAAATAATAATAGATAAAATTCAGTATTCCATTTAAGAGCCAGTAAAAACCTGTACTAAACAAAGATGAGAATGTGTAAAGAGCATCAGCAATTTAAACAAATGTAAAAGATAAAAGTGTTTTTTTTTCTTTAAGAAATTATTATCTAATTAGTTGTAATTCTTATTACATTTAGGCAAAAACTAAAAATATTTACAACTTTACTCAATTTTTTAAAACTTCAACGATATATATATATATATATATATATATATATATATATATATATATATATATATATATATATATATATATATATATATATATATATATATATATATATATTAGGGTTATGTCTTTTTTGTGACCTCATATTCCTGGGTCATAGATTGATAAATACTTGTTCAAAACTCATGAAAAAGACATTAATTTGTTTTCTTGTTGAAAAGGTTCAAACACAAACCAAAAATTCGAATTTACCAAATACACTTATGGAGTAAGAGTTAAACAATTTTATGATCAAAATTTTTAAATTACAATTTTTGTAAATGGAGAGAACTTAAGTAGTTTTTAAGCTTTTAACAGTTTATTGTTGTTATTGTTACACAAATTCACTAAATTACAAACTTAAATATCAATTCTATAAGAACAAAAAGCTACTGCATAAAATGAAAAAGAATGCGAAGTCCAATTACAGCATAGTATACAATTCTTATGTTTTGTTAGACAAAATAAATCTAAGCTGAAGGTTCTCTTTTTATAGACATCAAAAAGTTCTTAATGAAGACACTTGATTGCCTGTTCTGCACACTGATTTATTGTGGGTATTTCCAGTCTTGATGGTTCCTGACTCTAAAACTTTTTCAGAGTTTAACACTTCCTTGAGGACCTGCAAACTACTAAATAGCTTCTGATATTCATCTGCATTGTACATTAGGCCAGTAAGCCAATCTGTTGCCATGCATAAGAGATGAATTTACAAATACCAAGTATCTTCTCTCTGGTAGCAGAATGAATGCCAAAAGAGCTAGTTTTGAACGGGAATTCCATATGGCATTACTTAAGTTTGGTATTTTCTGAAACTTTACTTTAGGAAATACTCCAGATTTTTAAAAAAAAAAACTGGAAAACTTGAATTAAAAAAAAATAGAAATTTCATTTCATTACACTATCCTGCTATTTCAGTAATCACTTCTTTACCATTCTTGATATGGTAAAGAAGTGATTACTGAAATAGCAGGATAGTGTAATGACATGTAATGACATGTTCTTTACAAGTTCTGGAATAAAAAATCCTTACCAGAGTCTAGTGAATGTAGTTAAGGAGAAAATTCTTCATTTCATTCAGAATAGTTTGAACTTTTTGGATGAAAGAGTTCTTTCATCCAAAAGTTCAAAATTTTGAGTTTGTGAAATTCAAAGGAAAAAAAAAAATTCAATGTTTGGTGATGTGTTGTTTCCTCATCAATTACATCATCATCATCATTACTACACAAAGAACTCATGTTGATAACCAATCAATTGTGGTTCTTCCCGGGTTTTTTTTTTTTATTATTGTTACTGAGTGACGATCCCATTCCTTCTTCCTAAATCAGCTAAATCAATGACCCTGCTCTAAATAATGAAACTTCCGCATGAATTCCTTGCATTTGATCCAGATTTGTAGGAGGACAGAGATGATTTTAGGCAAGCTAAGGAAACAGCCAAGTCATGTGAATGTAGTAAATAATGCCCTTAACCATGGGATTGCATTATTTCAGGGACACAGTGGCTTGTCAATTCCTTCTGCAAGTTGTCAAGGATCATCATTAAATGTACCTTGATAGAAAAAATAAACTATATCTGAAGTACTACATAAATAATAAATTTAGAAGTTGTTGAACTGATACCATGAACTCTGTCTAAAAATTGAATTGAGATTGCAATATAGTTGTGTTGGAAAATAAATACTGAGTTCTTAAAAACAAATCAAAAATTTATCTAACTTTGATAATTTTTGTAAATGCACTTGAGCTACCCCTAAACACAAAAACTTATTGTTCAAGCATTTTATATAGTGTTTCTAGATTGTAAGAAACTGAGGGTAAGACTTTCAAAAATACTTGTTTTGTTTTTTTATTATTTTTGAGCTCCTCCTTAAAGCCCATATTCTCATTCTTCATTTTGATGTTGCAATCAGTGATAAATTAAGAACCATAAAAATCAACGAGGAAGGTTTCTCATCATGCAGAAAATTAGTCTCATCATGTAGCCTCTAATGAGATATCTGATGAACATACTTCTAATCTTCAAGTACATAGTATGTTTTTTTGAAAATCTCCCATGAAAGTGATTTTCTCAATAATTGAGACTCACCCAAGAGATGAATATATGGAATTTGTAAAGTGTACTTTTTTTTTCTGAACAGGGCAGAAACTATAGAATAAATGAACATTTTCATTTGTACACATGACACTCTGGCATGAAAGCTCCCTCTCTATGAAGGCATTAAACAATAACCTACTGCTGATTGAAGGACTTTGTAAATATCAAGATGTAACAGCTACCTTAACTACATTCAATAGACTCTGGTATTTTTCTGAAATTTTGGCTGGCTTATCTCTCTTTGATGTTAGGTGCGAAGAGTCAGATGGTGGAAAACTTTCAGTGTCTGCCATCTGAAAAAGTCTTCTAAATGCCTCAAATGCATTCCAAACCCTTCTAAGTTTAATGGAAATAGCATTTTGCTATTGACAGATAGCAAAAAGCTATTTCAGTGTATGTATATATATATATATATATATATATATATATATATATATATATATATATATATATATATATATATATATATATATATATATACATTTTTAACAATATATATAAATATAAATTTTAAAAATACAAAATGTTAAAAAAAAAATTTAATGGTTTTAAAAAGAAAATTTTCAAATAATGCTTATGAAAATTAAAAAGTATGATAAAGTTATTTTTTAACATAAGAGTTTTAAGAAGTCTACTTTTAAAAATTTATTTTCTGAAAAATTAATTATAAAACAAGTTTTAAAAATTACTTGCAGAAAAGTATCATAGAAAACAGAGTTATTTTTGTGTGAGTATTTTTACAATCCTGTTGCTATCCTGTGTAGTAAATTAATGAACTATTATTTAAGAGATAATATAAGAGATTAAATTTGATTAAGATTCTATAATAAGTCACCCCCAAAACAAAAATATCTATTTTACCAAAAACAAATATAGGGTAAAGAAATCTTAAAAAAGTGTCGTAAATAATCTTAATGTGTATATGCATAGATAAATGCATATGTATGCATATATAAATACATATCAATCATACTATTTTACAACAAACTTAATTTAAGAGATAGCAATTTAGTAAAATATACAAGGAAAATACTAGTAAAAGTAAGGGGAAAAATAAAAAAACACCAAAAAATTCAATTTACTTGTTTAGACCCAGTAAACCAGAATTTTTTTATAGATTTAAAAAGCTTATATTATTGTTTTTTTTTACATATTCATCTATACATCTCTTGTATATTATACATAAATCTTTTTAGCCTACATTATGTAATACCTACAACTGATAACAAAGCATACTAACCAAGTTTGTTTAGTAGAAAACAGCATGAAGGCGTATATGCATTTTTATTGAAAGAAGCTCTTCTTAGAATTGCTGGAAAGACATTTTTATCGCTAAGAATAGTTATCCAAAAACGACGTGTCAAAGTGGCCATAACTAGCTAATTCTATTAAAAGAAATACAACAGTACGTTGCGTTACAGATAATTTAACGAGTTTAGAAATCTAATCGACATGTTTGCACATAGTTCCACTCCAGACTCTCGGGTCCGAGTTACATACTAGCGTTCTGGGGCGGGATTTAAAGTGATAGACAAGGGGAAAAAAGTTACAAAAGTTCATTACATTACAAACATTACAAAATATTGCTAAGTAATTTTATTTTAATATGATTCGGTGATGATTTTGCACTCATGTAAAAAAGATGATCCTTTACGTCTTAAGAGCAAAAATATTATTGAATAATTTTCTTCATCTGCGCAACTCATGCTTATATTTCTTTTGAACTTGTCAATAAAATTAAAGAAATAAAAATCAACAATTGTCTATATATATGACCGAGCAAAATACTCATATCTGCCTTATAATGTTCATAACATACTGAGTTTATACATTCGGATATTCCAAAATGGCTTGAAAAAAATCTTTCGTTACTTTTTGCTTTTTGCTGCTTCTAAGGTTTAAATACGTTCATTTTATCGTATCTTCTACAAAGGCTCAATCTCATCTAAATTTGGCGCATATTTCTGCAACTCTTTTTTTGCAATTCTTTTTTTGCGAATCTTTTTAAGAAGGAATTTTATTCTTTTAACATCTTTACCCCTCTTTTTCCATACCTCTAACTGCTTGAAGACACTCATTATTTCTTTAGAACCATTATATGATGGATTATTTTTTCAGTTTGAAGGGTCTTTTCAAGTTATGTTAATACTCAAAAGTTTATTTTAAAAAAGATTAAGATGTTATTCTCTACATTTTTAGTATTTGCTAATTACACAATGATATTAAGATGCAGCTATGATCACTAAGAGATGCCAAATATGTTAGTTCTTCACTCAAATACCAGAGATGCACCGAGTTGGACAGTGAGATCTACCTAATTTTTCTAGGCAAAGCTCTTTCATTTTAAGTTAAAAAATTCACTGATATTTATAATTTTGGTAACTAGATAGTTTACTATACTTTTTAATGAGCATTTAGCTGACGTTCGAGTAAATAGAGCATCTTCAAGATAGTATTTCATCTTATTAAGGCTAAGATATATTTTTATATTGTGATTAAGAGTTGATTTTCTCAATATTTAGTAAAGTAAATCACTTAAATCAATTTGCATTTTTAGAGCAAGATCCCCCTCTAGCTTCATGGTTGTTGTCAGGGGATCTATAATTCTTCTCATTTGAACTACGTCAACTCATTTAGAAGCTCTATTCAAAACAAGATCTGAATATTTTTCTTCTGCTGCTTTAGTACTCTTTGATGCAGCAAGGAATAGAGCTACATGGTATTTTCTCTTTTGGTTCTTTTACAAGATCTCTTCATTTTTAAAATGATCTTCCTGAAGGAAGAGACAAATTATCGTAATCAATAAAATTTTTTCCTAACCAATTACTTTTGTAGTTTAAAAACTTTTAATAGTCTTTACAATCTTTTTTCACTTTTCGAAGTAAAAATACATACAGTTTCTATTTAGCTCACTTTATTTATCATTATTAGTTTCAGAAATTTTAATAAATTTTTTATAAGGATTTCAGCAAGTCCCTCCCCCCCCCCCCCCCACTCTTTTTTTTTTTTCAATTTCTAGATTGCGGATTTTTGTGTAAATATACGCTATCTAATAATTACAATTTAATAATGAAAATTAAAGAATTTTCTTACGTCTTATCATAATATTTGACGATAAAGTAATTTTGCTTGAAAAGAGTAATCATAAGAGTGGATCTATTTTTTAGATTTCGCAAGTTTGAAGCAAATCATAAGATCAGGTGTTCACACCTGTCCGGAGAGCCTCAAAACATAAAAATCATGCTCAAAAAATAAAACCAATTGGGTTTGGTAGCCCATACATCCATGTTTCAAAAAATAAAAAAATTGAAATCATCTGCCTACGTCCAAGGAAAAAAAATTACTTTGAATTTTCTCACGTTATTAGGTCTTTTCCTAAAGGCCTAAGGAAGAAAAGATGATACTTATTTATGAATAACTATAAAATTTGATCACTAGAGAAAATAAAATTTGATAAAAAAATAACCTTATAAAATAAACAAAATGAAGCTAGATTGCTTTTATTGTTAATCCATTTTAAATTGCATAACCCTAGGGGTATCTTTACCTGCTAATTCGCTTTCTTTTAAAAGTCAAGTGTTTTAAACGTTTTTTTGAGGCCATATTTTTTGAATAGCTAGGCGCATTTTATTGCTTACTACTTAGCAATACTTATAGTGTTACATATTTATGTCATTTAATGGTGAAATAAAGAAGCTGTAAAAACATAAATTTTTTTATTAGCTGCTGACAATAAATTAAGTCATTTATCAAAGAAAAACACAAGCAAGTACTTTTTGCAATTTTAACTTTACTTGGACTCTTTCAAAATGCCCAATAGTGCCAAATCTCATGAAGAGTGTAGAAAAACAGTGTGTGTTGTATGTATGAAAAAGTGCAATTCACCAATTTCTGGTGTAGCCTTTGAGAGATTCAAAAACATTTTTGCAACAGACATTGACTTTTTGGACTCTAGAGTTCCAACTGGAATGTGTGGAACGTGTAGAAAGAAACTTAGAAGGGTTGAAAGAGGAGTATCTGTCAAGCTGCCTACTCTTTACAATTTTCAAACTATCAATGTTAAGACTGTGACAAGAGGTCCAACTGTAACTGCCTGATTTGCCAAATTGGTGAGCTGAAGCTGACTGAAAAACATCCTTTGGATAATTCTACAACTTCAAATACCACAAATCCCCTGAAAAGATGTTTAGATTGTTTGTCACCAATAGGGAAAGGCTTACCTCATAAATGCAACTCTATTTCTTTGAATTTAAACCTTAGAGAAATTTCAACAGAAAACAAAAAAGTTTTTGAACAGACAGCCTCTGCAACTATCAAAGTTCAAGAATCATCACCAGGTGGGACAATCAGGCTGTCAGTGACTGAGGGAGGTCGTCCATTACCAGTTACCCTCGGTAACTTAAATTTTGTACCTTTCCTGTTTTTAATGGGCTTATTTTGTCTGTTCTAAGATTACATTTTATAACAAGATTTTTAAAATTTGTCTTTAGGAGCATCATGTTCAAAATCAACAACTGCAGAAAAGTATAGTTAAGTGCCCAAGACCTGGTGCAAATTCAGAAAGCTACAGGCATGTCTAATATTAGAGTCAAAAAACTTGCATCAACAATAAATTTGGTTTACAAATCGCCTCTTTTTGAGCCAAGCTATTGAGCAAATTTTCATGAAGCAGGGTTGCAACTTGCAAATTTTTTTACAAAAACTACAATTGCATCATCAGACGAAAAAATGCCACACAAAGAGTACACTGTTGTTCACTAAAAAAATCTCTCTGACTTCCTAGCAGAAATTTCACTTAAGAGACAACTTCAAGCAGGTCATCTCATAAAGGTTGGGATTGATGGAGGTCGAGGCTTCCTAAAGCTTACAGTAAGTCTTCAAAGAATGAATGATGAAAATGATTCAAGCAGCCCACCTTCAAAAAAAATCGTCACCTCTCGAGCTCTAAAAGACACTGGAGTTAAAAAGCAATTTCTAATTGCAGTTGCAGAGAATCTACATGAGAATTACAGCAACATTAAAAACTTTATTGAGCTTGTTCAACCTGGAAATGTAGACTTTATGGTCTCTTGCGATTTGAAAGTTGTTAACATTTTATGTGGTTTGCAATGTCACTCTAGCTCACATCCATGCCTATACTGTGATAGTGAAGCAAAGAACTTAGCTGAAAAAGATGCGCTCAGGACGTTGTCTGATCTTCAAAATTGTTACACAGACTTTCTTTTAAAAGGTGGTGACATTAGGAGGGCAAAGTTTTTCAAAAATGTTGTTCATGAACCACTTCTAAAAGCTGATGGAACTTCATCTGCTTATTGGGATAGTAAATCACTTGTTCAAAGCACTAAAAGAAGCATTGCCAGATGCAGATGAGTGGCCAAAAAGATGAGTGGCCACAATCCAACCATATCATGGCGGACAATTTGCTGGCAATGATTGCCAAAAACTCCTGATAAATATTGATGTGATAGATCAGCTCTTAGAGAACCTAGATTCATCAGTTTTGGCCATCATTGATGCATTCAAAATATTCAGTGCTGTTGTTAGAGCCTGTTTTGGAAATGTCCTTGACAAGGAATATGAAAAAAAAAATTGAAGAAGTTCGGACATCTTTTTTAAGTCTAGTATATGTAAGTGTGACCCCAAAAGTGCACATCGTTTTTTTTCACATTGATGATTTTATCAGAATGAAGAAAAAATCCCTTGGTCCTTTCAGTGAACAATCTTTGGAAGCTCTTCATCACGATTTTCTGTTCAGTGGCAAAGATACAAACATTCAAAATTACATCCACAATATGGAAATTGGCTTGAAAGATGTGTGGTTGAATACAATAGCAAGCACATTTAGGTGAAATATGTCTGTTGCATCTTTAATGAACATTGAAACTTTGCTACTTTAGAATAAGTGTTTATGACAAAAAAAATCAACTGAGAATGTACCTATGGATTTATTTAAACTGATTCAAAAATTTATTTATGAGATTAAATCTTCTTAAATACTTATTTGTTTAACCTGTGTGTAACTGCAATTTGTAAAAAAAACCCACAGTAAATAAAACCTATAATATTTAGAATTTTGAAACAGCCTTTGCCAAAGTTTAATTATAGACACTATTTAAATAGTTTTTTCATTTTGCGACAGTGTTTTAAGTTTAGAAATGATTCAAATTCAAAGAAAAAATGGTGGTTAAAGTAATGTTTTCCATTAAAAGCAAGGTCAAAATGACTGACAAGTTCAAAGTAACAATGATTTCCTACACATTGACAGATGGCTTAATTTTTTATTTTTAAAGCCTTTATGTATAGACTATGCATATCAATAATAGTAATATCAGTTTTATTATTTATTTCCTATTTTTGAGTGTGTCTTTTGTGGTTTGAGGCTCTCCTGGCGATAGAGCAAGGAACAAAAAAATCCAAAAAATAAAAGTCTTTTTTTTTTCTAGGACGTAGGCAGATGATTTCAATTTTTTTATTTTTTGAAAAATGGATGTTTGGGCTACCAAACCCAATTGGTTTTATTTTTTGAGCATGACTTTTATGTTTTGAGGCTCTCCGGACAGGTGTGTGGTATATTTGACAACACTATGCTTGAATCTAATTAAAATGTCTCCTTTAAGAAGGTTGCAGCAAATAGTTTAGGGTTTAGTTGGCTGTAGTTAAGTGATTTTTTTACACCAAATTGAATGAATGTTGAACAACGTGGAACTTTTGAGTTGTAAGGTGGTTGTAAATAAGTTAATTTACCACCACCTTTACAACTCTTTGCTAATATTTAAGTACTGAGTGCTGTTAAAAAATAGATGTTAAAAAATAAGTTCTTTTTAATTTTCTTTTGGAATTGAAATTTTTAATGCACTTTTTTAAACGTATGTAATAACCAAAAAAAAAAGATGTTTCCATAGCAACTATTTTCAACTCAAAGTATATTTATCTTGAAAATTGTCGATGCATTTTTTGTCAATTGGTCTTATAGAATGAAGCTAAGTGAATTATTGGATTCATTGCAACTCATTTTTCTGAAAGTAACTTGGAAGAATGTCGCTTCTCTCTGGAGCTTCAAAATTGCAATTCACTAAAAATAACAAACTTCAGCGGTAGTTGTTGTTGTATTAAAAGAAGCAATTTTAGAAGTTTTTTAAATTGTTAAGACTCGTAGTATGCAATTTCTAATGAAACGTTTAATCAGCTCTAATTGAGATTACCAAAGAACGATTTTACCAAGTTCTCATTACATACCGTTGAATAATATTGCGTTTTATTGCAAATTTCGTACCGTTATTTAAATGTTAAACTTTTTATTATTTAGTAATAGTTCAAACAACAACGTTCAATAAATAAATAAGATACACCTATATTTGATAATTAACATTACTAATCAAAATCGTTACTGCTGTTAATCGTTTGTAGTTGCTACTAATTACGATTAATGAACAATTTAACAAAGTTCTGATTTAATTATTCATGCCTAAATGTTCATGGTTTGTTAATTTTTTTTTTTTTATATTCATTAAAAGAAGGTTATGTAAGCAAAGTCTACCTGCTGGAACTCTGGTTTGATTGTGTTAATAGCATCATGGACCTCAAGTTGCCACTTCAGAGGGTTGAATTCAGCCAAAGTGGAGAAAAATGGACAGAAAACATCCCAACTAATGAGAAATTCTTGTTGCTTGATTTTATACCAGTTCAAAAAGATTTAGAGCCTTTTTCAGCGGAGCTCACTCTAAGTATCAGCATACGTATCATAACCATGTATGTTTTTGTAATGGAGATTTACAAGAAAAAAATTATAGACTCTTCAAATTATTGTCAATGATCACTGTCTGTTTTTTAACCTTAACTTTTTTAACTTAGAATAAATGGAGAATTTGCCATTTCTAATTTTAATTCTCGCCCAGTTCCAAAAACTCTGAATGTTAATTTGTAAAGGTGTCCAACAAAGATGTACATCAAACATTTTTATGAATCACATTAATACTTCTATTGAATAAAGCGAAAATGCAAATAGAAACATTTTGAACATAACTTATTCAGAGGCTTATATTTTTATGAAAAGAATGCATTTTATTACAGTAAAAGCACTTAAGAGCTTGTGAATTCACTGATGTAACATGATGTAAGTTATAAAAGAGCCTTTTATGTTTAACATTTTTTAAGAATTGTGAGAACTGAGGTCTATTTTTTTTTGACCGAAGTTATACGGTAAGTAAAATAAAGTTCCCAGACGGCAACGAGTTACCACAGTTTAGAACGAGGTTTAACGATTAATCTGCCGAAATTGTTCCGACATCCGTCGGGAGGAATCACAAACATTTTTGTCCGTCTTTAGTGCAGTTTATTTCGAAAAGTAGTTTAAAAGAATACTCATTATATAAAAATTTTAAGTTGCAATGGTAGGTGAACCAAATAATGCCTAATCAAGGTTTTTATATAAACAATATTTTTCCACTGATTTCTATATAAAGTTATGGTGACTTCTCGACATACAGTATCTCTGGATTCGCTTCTGAATAAGATAAAAGATCAAACATAAACACCGAATTATATCTAAATATTTCTTACCATAATGGCTATTTTTAAAAAATATTGTTGTTTAATTGTTTATTAACCAATCGGAGTGTCCGACTTAGTTTTATTTAACATCTTAACATCTTATTGTGTAAAGAGCATCTCTATTAGGAGACAATAGATTAAATAAACGGGTAATGTTTAAAATTTGCATGTTTTTCCCTCCACATTTAATGTTTGGAAAAGTTAATTTATTATCAATTTGAATCTTATAAAACCATTAGACGACGCCACATAAGAAGCTGGGGAGAGCTTTTCTCATTATCTTATCGCCTATCTTTTACCGCCAATCTTTTATCGCCTATCTTTTATCGCATATCTTTTATCGCATATCTTATCACTAATATTATCGCCTATCTTATCGCCTATCTTTTAAGGTTACTATAGTATCATAATAGTGGTATTCCAGGCTTTTTCTAAGGTCCTTAGTTTAGGGTCTAGGGTGAATCTCTTGTTTGCCACACCGCATCCCAACGGCTCTGTGTTTAGTAATTTGATAGAACGAACCATTGGAATTTTAAAAATAGAGTGTAAACTTATACAAATTTTGTTGTTAAATCGCTTTTATTTATTTAATAATATTTATTTTATATAAATATTATTAAATAAATAAAATCGCTTTAATTTATTTTATAATATTTCAGTTTATACGTTTATAGGGTTGTTGTAAGAGAAACAACAACTGGTTGAACAAAATATAGAAGATCATTTACAACCCTTGCCTGCGACATTTTTATTATTATTATTATTATTATTATTATTATTATTATTATTATTAGTAGTAGTAGTAGTAGTAGTAGTAGTAGTAGTAGTAGTAGTAGTAGTAGTAGTAGTAGTAGTAGTAGTAGTAGTAGTAGTAGTAGTAGTAGTAGTAGTAGTAGTAGTAGTAGTAGTAGTAGTAGTAGTAGTAGTAGTAGTAGTAGTAGTAGTAGTAGTAGTAGTAGTAGTAGTAGTAGTAGTAGTAGTAGTAGTAGTAGTAGTAGTAGTAGTAGTAGTAGTAGTAGTAGTAGTAGTAGTAGTAGTAGTAGTATATTTGTTACAACAAAAGTAAAAATAATTAACTAAAATACAAATCATAGATTGTCAGATTACAGTTAGTTTTTGTGAAGCTCATATTGCAACTTTCACTAAGGAAAGCTGCGAGCTGTAGGAACATTAGAACTTATCGAGGTTCGCTTTAAAACTGTTGACAGTTGGATAACTGATTACTTTATCTGGTAACATGTTCCATGCCTTGGCAATGCGATTGTTAAAAAAGTGGAAACGAGCTAAATTGTTGCTGTACTTCTCACGGTGAAGTCTTTCTCTGTGTTTGTTTTTAGTGGAATTGTGATGAGGGGAAAGTGCCAGTTGACTATGTTGATGTTACTAATAATTTTATATTTTCGGATGAAGTCACCTCTTTTACGACGTTCAACTAGAGAAGATAGGCCAAGTTGTAAACATCTGGACTTGCAGTCTAACTTTTTCAGTTTGTCTGGTATTTTTGTGGTTCTGCACTGTATTAATTTAATAGTTTGTTCATCTTTCACCAAATGAGGGTTCCAAGCCGGAATCGCAAACTCAAGTAAAGGATGAATGTAGGTGCAATAGAGTTGTTTCCATAAAGAAGCATCACGAGATTGGAAAGTGTGTTTTAGGATGCCTAGCATTTAATTTGCTATTACATGAGGCAATGATGGATTGGGTTTCTACTTTAGAAAACGTATTTTAAAAAATATCTATTTAATGTCTTTTTTGGCAGAAAATTTTGAAGGACATTTTGAAAGTACTCAAAACACAATCAAAATTGTGGAGAACGAGGGAAACGCATCCATCTAGACATTAAGCTATCGAGGAAAGATAGGACATTAATTTCGTAGCAGAATAACCCTTTAGTGTTTAAAAAGTGATTAATCAGAAAAATAAACACTCAGAAAAAAGGTTCTAAATAATCTTTTTTAAAAGATTTTTAAAAATAAATCACAAGTTAAAGCAACTGCATTATCAAAGGTATATTTCATAGTTTAATATAAATTTAACCTCTATAAACTATAAATGTAAGATATGTTAATGTTAAAAAAATATTCGTTTCAAAGAAATTCAACCTAGCCAAAACAAAATGGCAAATTTGAATTCAGCGAATTAAAAAACACAGAATGGAGTGTATCAAACAATCCGTTATTTTGATATATGGATTAAGCTATAAATAAGTCTTTAGGAGAGCACTTTTAGTAGCCAACGCTGACAACATTCTTTTATTGACCCAACATTCTTTTATCTAGACAGCTATTCTATTTTTACATATAAAAGAACTGCTTTTATCAAAAGCGTGTTTTGAATTAATGAGTTAACTGTTCATTTCTTGAAATCTCATGCTATTACTGAATAAAGCGGTCAACAGTTTGACATCTTCACCGAAAAATAAGAGCAGTCCTAGTAACGAAGTTGATGTACTTTGATGCTAAATTAAAAACTTGCTTTTTAGCATCTTTTTTTTTTTAGTTAGTTTTTTTTTTGTTTGTTTTTTTTTTCTACGTTTTGTCTATAAATAAGGCTTCGTTTTATTTATATCAAACATATTAATAATGGATCCAATATAATAATAATATATCAAATATAGTAATAATACATCAAATACATTGTACCTCAATCATTTACTTTTACTTATTCAAATGAGTAATAAATGTTTATGTATAGACTTAAATATACATGAATACGTATACATAAATGTATATATATATATATATACATAAATGTATATATATATACATAAATGTATATATAGATGTAAACACATTTGTTTTTATTTGCATTTGACTTACAGATAACATGCACGCACGCATGCATACATACACATATTAACTCCGAATTGTTGGGAGTGCAAAATAAAAAAGGGGTTAGACAAAAAATTTCAGACGAAAATTTTTGAGATGAATAAAATAGTTTTCTTCATTATACGTCATTTATTGCGCAAAGAACTTGGAATCCAAACATTTGCGGGGTTGGAACGGCAATTAGGTCATTATCTGACTTAATTGGCTTTAAATTGGTCAAACCTTAATTAACTAGTCGCCAAAACTCAAACAAAAATATACATGTGATATGCTTTCTCTTTTTTTTTTGCAAGCTGCATAGTAATAAAAGATTAAAACTGTTTTTTTGTTGTTGCTGCAACTTTTGTCAAACAGGTTAAAAGAAAAAAATCTTGTCAAAATCAAGATAATGTTGACAAGACATTAAACCTAGTTACCTGAACCGTGTTTTATATTATTTAAAAAAAAATTTAACTTCATTAATATAATTGTCAAGGTCTCATGGGAAAATACTGATGCAGTTTGGCATTTCTTTTTTCTCACTTTTAATTAGCAGGATATACTATTTATAACTATTAACACGCGATTAGTTGACGAAGATGTAATTGCTTGTAGTTTATAAAGCGGATGAATGAATAATCCATATGATGTTTTTTAAACTCTGGGGATATATTTACCTTAGTTTAGAAAGATGTCGTGGAATGAGAAAAAGAAAGAAGAAAATAGTGCTTCAAAACAGTTTAAAACAAGAAATTTTAAGAAAAACTTGTCAGGAATATACAACAAAATTCAAAAAACATATAATAAACCACTTTTGCGCTCGGCTTCAGTTGCTACCGGATTAAATGACAGTGTAAGCAATAAACAGTGGCGCACTGAAAACTTATCAGATAGTAAAAGTTTATATTCGAAATCAATTAGTGCGTTGAATTTGGAGACAACGGATACATTTACGAACGATCATCAAAAGAAATTTGCCTTAAAGAAATCAAATCGGAAAAACTCAATAACTACATTTGGTAATCAATTACAATCGGGTAAACCAAATAGTCTTACATCGTACGCGTCAATATCTGAAGCAGACGAAGATGAATACTTAAAAAAAAATGGCAACTTAGAAAGCAAGCGAAGTTTTGATAAAAAGTTTCTTCTTTCTAACCTTAAAACAAAGTTAAGCAATATGCGATCGCAAGTCGGGAAAATAAACGGAACGGAAACCGAAAAATTGGTTGATTTCGATAATCTTATAACTACAAATGAAGTAATCTTAAATAAAAACGATCAATCTAAACAGAATGCAAAACTAGAAAAAATTGAAGATAAAAAAAACTGTTTATCTGTTGACAAAATATCCAACTTAAAGCGTGATGATTTTCATAAACTCAATCTAAAAAAAATTTCTTGTTATCCTTTTGACAATAACTGCGCTATAAACTTGTTAAGCGAGAATAATTTAGTTCCTTCATTACCTTCTCAAGATACAGAAGTCATACTTTCCGAAGCTAAGTTTAAATTGATTATTTTCAATGAAACAAATGCTCTTACATTTAACAAAGTGTTTCAAGAGATGAATTTGTCAAAGATTTGCAGAGCAATTTCTCGAAGAATAATGGAATCTGTAAAAAGAAACACAAAAGACGGTTTTAAAATTATCTGTAACACTTATATGGGGCCTAAAATACATTCAAGCCACAATTTTGTGCATGTTTCAACATCGAGTCAAACCGAGTCTATTAGAGATATTTTTTTGACAATGCCTTACGAAGGAGACGATTATTTTGTATGGGTCACCCTAATGATAAATGCAGTGTAAAAAAATTTTCTGATATAAATTTACTGCCAGCAAGTAAATCTTGTATAAAAAGCGTTCTTTACGCTTATGACTCAGGATTACTTCTTTTAATTAGCTAAACGTATAAAGTTTACTATATGTAATGCGTGACGTAAAGTATTCCTGAGTTACTGTTGAAGTATACAAATCTTAAAACATCAACTTGCTTTTAGTACAGGAATTAAAATTAACGGCTGTTTCCATTTAAGTTTTAATTCCGTTAGTCTTTTTTAAAAAATTGGCGAATTATAGATGCTAATAAAAAATAACTTAAAATAACATTTCGTTAAAAACGAAGTACGTTCAGTTAGACAAACCGCAGATTGTCGTATAATGCGTTGCAACATTTTATCCTTGTATAATTAACATTTTTAAAAAAAGATTTTCAAAAATAGATTCCTTACACAAAATAGTAAAATAGTAAAGAGTAGTATTACAATTTGGAATCATTACTCGTTTTTAACAACATCTTATTCAAGCGCTTTCAATCGGAGTTGCTCTTCTGAATTCTTCTATAATCTTTAACAAATTTCATAATTTTATTGACTACAGCTTAATTTAGATATGACTAAAATTATAGCCAAACTTGGTTCACATTTTATGTCATACCTTTTGTTTGATTGATATAATATTAGAGCTTAGAGTTGGAATCGGCTGTAAGCTTGAGGTTATTTTCGAAATTGTGGTTGGATTAAGTAATAAAGCGTAAAGATATTTTTTAAAAAAGCTTTTAAATGTTTTTCTTTCTCGGATTTTTTTTTCTAAGAACCATATATCAGACCAGTTGAATGAAGACTTAGCCACCTTACTCTGGTGAGGTTCTGGATCCGAGGGACGGTTGGAGAAAGTAACTTTCCAGTCGTCAACCCTCTTGTAGAATTTTTTTGTACTTAAAAAAAGATTTACGTTGTCATTGCTTGGTTGGTCCTCAACCAGTATGAAGCCCACGGTGAAATCCCCGCCAGACCCCTTCGCTCCCCCCTTCCTATTGACGGCTCTGCCATATATATATATATATATATATATATATATATATATATATATATATATATATATATATATATATATATATATATACACATAGCACGTTGTTTAGCAAACGTTATTGATGATTTTCACCTAAGTAGTTACAAATATTAAAGGTATTTTATAAAAAATTCTTCAGTAATTCATTGGCAACGTTTATATATGTATATATTAAAGTAACCGCAATGTTTTTTCATGACTAGTTTTGGTCTGTTAAGTTTAAAAACTCATTATTGATAACTTGCAGAGCGAGTAATCACTAATTATGCATTACGCATGAACTAGAGGTTTTATTTTTATTTACATATAACGGTTTTGTCCGTGATGTCATCGATGGCAGCTAGGTAAATATTGTTTTACCATAAAATTAAATTTTACCAACTATAGTAAGCCTATAAGATGTTTTATATATCAAAGTTTCGGGATAAAAAATTATACTAAATCTCAGAACAAATGGTCTATTGTTTTTATTGACAGATGTTTCTTAAGATTCGAGGAATTAAAGACTTCACAAATTACGATCGAGAATATAAATCAGTACTGTTTAAGTTTCTTAAGCTGCGGTACTAAACATGATATTTAACAAGACTGTCTAATTCGAGCGCGTACGTGCTTGCGGGGATGCGTGCGTGCGTCACATGTGTCTATTAAAATGCACACAGTTTCAACTTTAAATGGATCTTATTTCGCTAAACTTTGGAGATTGTTTCTGATGTTCTGTGGACTACATATAAAACTTGCTGTCTTTTTTTAATTATACTTCTAGTTTATTCTTAATCAAAAAATATTTTTAATCTTATTTCCATAGTTAAATAGACAGATGCCTTGATGATATCAATTATTTACACTATTAGATAACAGGGTCATATAAACTAAAAAAGATATTGAGATATTTTGATTTCGTCTAATGTTTTTCTACTTAATTACATTTTATCGATTGCGGGATTAACTTATCGATGCACAGTGCAAACAGGAAATTTGATTGTTAGATATAGAAATAATCTGTTAAAGTAAATAGAGAAGATAAAATAAGTACATTTAATAGTTAAAGTGGGATTATTTAATAATGTATCTATTTATTCATCTTTGTTTATGTGTGTAAATAGATACCAAATCTCTTTAATGTTTATTAACATTATAGACAAAAGATGTCTATATTTACTTATTATAGAGGCATGCAGCGTGTTGATTATAGTTCAATTCTAATAGTCTCCTTAAAGAAAAATGTTGGCAGGTATGGTTATGTCATATAAGCTGAAACAAAGTTTAAATATGTTCTTGAGTATAATTTTGTTCAAAATTATGATTTAGTATTGGATTAAACAAAATTCAAAATTTTGAAAATTAGTCATGCAGAAACTCTTTAAATGATCTTAAAAGAGAGAATAACTCACTAGTAATAGTAATTTATATCACTGTCCATAATAGGTATATTCAATACAAAAATAGTAATGGTGCTTCTATGTTGACAAATTGCATGCTTTTGAAGTATAACCTAAAATATAGTGTTGAACTAAATAAACTGTTTTTATTTCTTTAAATTGGAATTCTTTGTTTTTTTCTTTTTTTTCTTTTTTCTTTCAGTTTAATATAAATATTTGCAAGTAATTTATAATGTCTGGAAAAATTATTGCAAAATCATTTTTACTAAAGAATCATTTCGATGGGCTTCCAAAAGAAGAAGATTTCGAACTTGTAGAAAAAGTTCTTCCTCCATTAGCAGATGATGGTAAGAAGCCATTTAGAATCCATTAGTCTGTTTGGCATTTTATGTTTTAAATTTTAAAAAATGTTAGTGCATTTATTTGAAAAGTGTCAACATGATAATTTAAATATTTATATATTTATAATTTCATTTTTTTTAGTCTTCATTTACTGGATAGTTGTTTATTTAAGACTGAATTTAAGTAAATAGACTCAATAAAACACCTTGAAAGTAGTTTGATAGATTTCTAAAAAAAAAAAATTAAGAAAAAAAAAGGGATATTTAACTACATTTTAGAAGAATGAAGGATAATTTAAAACATTAGGCTTAAATCTCTTAATATTTTAAGAAGTAAATAAGTTTTATGTTGATCCTAATATTAAGTTAATCATTTCACAAAAAATGATAGTAGTATTTACAAAAAATAACATTATTACCAAAAAGTAATATTTAAAAAATAATAATACTTAAAATATATAAAAGAGTATTTCGTTGAGTAGTAAATTAATACAATGTTAAATATTGTTTTTTAAGTATTTCTCTGAAATTTTAACTAGTGATCCCAATCTATGGCCTAAGACCAAATCTGGCTTGCATTTTTTAAAATTCTGCCCTATCAAAGCATATTACTTCTGTCTATTTTTTTTTTTTTTTTGCATTAATGGTATATATCTACAACTCAGGAAACCTTTTTCCAAGCACTTATACAAGTTAATATAGAATATTTATATGATAAGACATAATATAGATGAACATTTTTGCAACATAGTATAAGTATTTGTAAAATGTTTTCTGAGTTGTAGCCATATACCATTAAGGTTTATTGAAATTGAACCTGAATACATGTGATTTAATTCAAGTGTTGGTAGTAGTTAACTATTATTTTTGGAACATTTGCCTCTTATCTATGGTATTTTGCCCAATGTTCTAAAAGTTTGAAAACCACTGCTCTAATCACTTTATAGGAGCTGGACACCAAAGTTGTTGAACCTTTAGTTGTTAAATATATGAAGCATTATTGGTATAAACTCAATCATACCTATATATAACTGAATTTATATTTTTAATGTCCAGTTTTTTTTTAAGAGAAAAAACTATTTCCAGTGGATATTATGGCAAAACTTGCAGTTTGTGTAATAATGTGAAAAAAGTTCTATAGATTAACTTTGAAATGTTTCCATTAAACATTTTTCAGGTTTCTTAGTAATTAGCCATGGCTTATGTTGAATTAATCAGATCCTGATATTAAGATTGCTGTAAATGATAATGATAATACTGATAATTCTGTGTCTGCCTAAGACTGTTAAAATCAAGAATCTCAATCAGCACACACACAGGACTACCCAAGGAAGTTCTAGCAGTCTGTGAGGTAGATCTAAGCAGGTTTATCTTGTCAAAAAAACAAGTAGGCTTTTTTCTGATTTCAACCTCAGATGTTTGTCACTTAATGCCAAGAAAGCTTGTTACTAAAGTATTCTAATCATTTGTTGTTGATGCTTCTGGAAGTGGTGTACTCCAAGTCAACAAATGGTTGAGGAATCAGTTTATAACTAGCAATTAGCTTTGTGGAGTAGAGTCCAAAACATTAGAGAAGCAATTATCAAGATCCAGACTAGTTAAGATTAGGATATGGAACCCCAATAAGATCTTCAATTCTATTGGTGGACATTGGCAGTCAAATTGTTAAAGGGCATATGACTAGAAGCACTGCATATGTTAAGTAAAAAAAGTTATAGTTTAATGCATATTTGTTGAAGAAAGATATTGTTGCATTTCATAGTGGTACTTCTCTGAAACAGATAATAGATAAAAGTGAGTTCAAAATAGGATTAGTTTGTATATTTGCTCTTGAGTTAACTTATATTTTAAGGTTTTACCAGTTTTGTAAATTAATCAACACCCAACTGCTGGTTTACTCAAAATAAAGGTTTCTGGGTACGACTTTCCACTGGTTGAACTCTGCCACTAATCAGAGGCTGCAGGGAATGTTGGGCAGGCAGTATTTCTTTTAAAAAAAGGTTGGATTTTAAATTTTTAACTAAAGTTTAAGTTTTAAGTTTAAACTTAGTTAAATATTCTAGTGGTAATAAACACTATTATAATGCTAAGAAAATCTTCATAGAGTCTTGAACCAGGTAATCATAAATCTTTGGCATTTAAAATGTAAACATAATGGGTGCCAAAGATATATTGAAAGTGTTTATCAAGATATTGATAATTGAGAGATAACAGCTGATATTAATTAGTTACTAAGATTTAACAGCTAATAGCCTAAAAATATGATAAATTAATGAAAAGTAATTCATAAAATCCTTGTTGAATTGTAAATTATTTAGCTTAGCAATCAGTGATATATTTTCTTTACCAGTCTGTTTCTTTGCAAGTTTTTCAAAACTCACTAATACTCTGTTTTCATTTTAGTCTCAAGTGTTTGATAAAACATAAAAAAACAGACCATATCTGCTGCAGCATTGATGCTATTTTGGTAAACATTGAAAATGTACCTCCTAGAAGATGAATATTGTCAGCCGGGTGCTGGGTTGACCCTTAAATTTTTATTTATGTGATTGAAAAATTGTGACTAAACTCTAATGACTAGCAAAAGCATAGGGAGTAAAGCTTAGGAGGTTTTAATGTATGTGCTGCAGTAAAGTATCTGTTTTTGTTTAGTTAGGAGATCTTTAAAGCTAAGAAACCATTTGTAAGATGAGAAATTTACAATGTAATGTTTTAAAAACATTAAAAAACATTAATCTTATGAACAAACATAAAACAAATAGAGAAAAATAAAACAGTGTCTGTATTTTTTTTTAATTAAGTTTTGTTTATATAAAAATATGCAATCAGTTTTATCACAATTTTCTACATATTTTCATTTTTGGTCATTTAGTATTAGGCAATTTCTATGATTTTTTTAGATGCTATTGAAGAAAGATAATCCACAACAAATTTTTAAATATTAGCAACCAAACTTCTCCTTCCTCTGTGTTTAGTTTCTTGTTATTGAATTTAGTCTTGAAACAGCCTGAAATATGAATGGTAAAATTAACCTAAATGTTTTATTGTTAACCTTTTGTTAACCATTTTAATTTTATGTAATTAGCAAATTATACAATCAAACTTAACACAATTAATAAACTCACTGTTAGCTTTTGATTAGCCCACTTCTGTAGTTAACCTAAAATAGTGCATGCCTTGCAGCCTGTGTCAAGTTAACCATTAATTACTAGAGCATCCCGCCATCGGAAATTGCGTAAATGCATAAATTCCGATGTGAGAAATAGTTTATAAAGGTGACTCTGATGTGATTTAATCTTTTTATTTTCTGATATTTTCCGATGGTTTGTGGTGGCTTGCAAAATTTTACAAAAACTTCATAGTTATAGATAAATACATCAGAAATACCACAATATTACGAGTTTACACTTTAAATACGATTTATTGTGAAATTGCGCAAAAATATCGTACGATAATGTGTAAATCTCGAAATATATCGGAGAGTGCGTGAAATTCTCCCCATCGGCCTCGGACTACATCGCACCTCCGATGTGATACCATTCCTCACCATCGCATCACATCAGAGTCACCTTTATAAACTATTTCTCACATCAGAATTTACGCATTTACGCAGTTTCCTATGGCGGGATGCTCTATTAATTACTCAAAGAAGTTTGAGTCTTTTTTTTGCTACCATAATTTTTAAGTCAAATAAGTTAGACTTTAAGTTATGATAGCAAAACAATATCAGTGCTTGTAAATCTATATAAAAATATACACAGAAAGTGAAATTTGTCTTTATTTTTGCAAATGTTTTTATGTACTAATTTATTATTTAAAATTTTTTTTGTAATCAATTTTTTTTATCAAATATTTCAGAATTTCTATGTGAAAGCTTATACCTCAGTGTGGACCCATACATGAGGTAAAACGCCGGTAATTTTACTTTTTCTCACCTATCAAAAGCATATAAAATATAACTAGGTATAGGCCCTTTCAGGATGGTGAATTCTGTTTTAACATGTACTGGGAAATACCAGAAGATTTAGAGGGATTATTGTTGTTCTTACTGTAAGCAACAACAACTTCTATCACGACAATCACTACAATACCAATCCAGATAATACTAATTAAAAATAAAGTAGTTTTTCCACCAGTGTTTGTTGTCACTCTAATAATTGCTGCATCTCTAATAATTGCTGCAATGTGATAGTTAATGTAAACTGATTTTTAGACACCTGTAATTGATTGTTTCCAGAAAGGGCCTTAGTGTATACATAAAATCATCCAGTTTCAAGTTTCCAAAAATCTCATACAGACACAAACGCAATAACAAAACTTAACTCTACATACTAACTCTTTAAAGTAATGTTTTTTGAAGTTGTAAGAAATGTTGTCTCTTATTTGGTTCTATAATATTTTTTTCACTGCTTTAGGCCATATTCAACACAGATCAATAAAGGAAGTCTTATGATTGGTAGTGGAGTTGCTAAGTATGAATTTAAATGGGTTGTTCTAAAGAAGATTTTACTTCTATCAGATTCAGATAATTTATCAAGTAAACCATGCGCATGGATTTATCAGCAAAAAGTCTAAATTAGCTGTTTACAAACCTTTAGCTTACACTTTAGTCCGCATCTGTTCAAATTGTGTTGTACACCATTCACCTTTTGATGCTATGCAAATTGATTATAAATTATCTACCCACTGCTCAAAATATTAAAACCATATTGGAAAAATGTTTCTTTTAATAATTCTGCATTTTGCTGTTTATATCTGTAATAATATAAGTTGTGAATGATAAACAAGCAATTATTATTCACAACCTATCCAGAGCGTTTACTTATAAAAAATAATTCTTTAAGAAACCTTTTTGGATTGTACAAGTGTTCAAGGTTCAGGATCAGAAATTTTTTTTTTTAAACCATCCATGTTTGTATTAAGGTTTTGCGTATCGTTTCATTTCCATATCGTTATCATACCGATATGATATCGGGAAAAAAAAAGTGTCAGCAGAATGATTACGACATAATATTGTTATAAAAATTTTAACTGGTATTGTAGTTAGTTTAAATCTTGGTATATACCAGAACTCTTGTCATTCCAATTTTTTTTTTTCCGATATCATATCGGAATGATAACAATATGGAAATGAAACGATATGCAGACCCTTAGTTTCTATGTGAGAGAGGTTCAAGTTTTAAAATTTTTAAGTTACTGGTTTATCATTTTGAATGGTCATTAAACATTATCATTAAACAAATTGTCATTAAATATTTTTGTGTTTTTTTTTCAAACAACAATGGTTTCTTAACACCAAGCTTTATTTTTCACTACAAAAAAAGTAGTTACTGCATAAAAATTGTAAACATAGCAAAAAGCAAAATTTCAGTATTACTTTTCAACATGTCTGTCAATGGTTTAGAGAGGAATTTTTCTTTCAAAAATGCACAGCAAAATGTTATTTCCTTCTACATGATTCTAGTTGTAAAAGTTGCCAAGAATACTATTTTTTAAAATATTGTACTTATTTTTAGCCCAAAACTTTTAAAAAAATTCTTGGTTAAAAATTTTGTTAGCAAAGATTCAGTATGCGGAGGATCTTTTTTTCAGTTAAATGAGATTTCACTATATTTTTTTAACTCCTTGTTTTGTTTAAATTTATGCAAGTTTACTGTTAAAAAAAAAAAATCAAGTTTGTTTTAAGGTATAATAAAAACAAGTAATATGTTTTTTACATTTATTTGAAACTTTCCATTTATGACTTTTAGAAAATCTATCATCATTTAAAAAATCATTATGAAACAATTTTATGCACAAGAAACATGGTTGTAAATAAATTTTTCATTTAAAAAGTAAGCAAACTTTAAGAGGATATGGATTTTGCAGACTCAAGAATTCCAACTGCCAAAACTGAAAACTGAAAATAAGATTTGAAATGAGATTCTCATCCACTACCATAGCTTTATAGCTTTATAGCTTTATGTATTTAGATTCAGCCATTAATAAGATTTTCTGGCAATCGACAATATCATTTGCAGAGTAATAATATGCATGCCTTTTCAAGAACCAAAAAAAGAGAAAAATCTTTTTTAAAAAAATGTTTCAGCTCTCTGTGGAAAAAAAGTGCAAAAATACCTGTTGTTCAGATAGGATAGAAGTACAACTACATTATCAGACCCACTGGGAGCTAAACAAATTTCTCTATCAATCATTTTCAATAAAGAGGTTTCTCCTTGTGGAATGGTTTATTATAGCCAGAATAGAACTGTATGTGACACCAGTGAAAACAGTTTTGAAAATTAAGAATGATCTATCAAAGAATTGTTTGCAATAAAAAGTTTACTTTCAATATAGAATTTTAAACTTAAATGAGTAATTTTTTAAATTTATGTTTGTAAATTAGAAAAGTATATCTTTGAAAATACTTTTACAATTTTCAGGATTACCCTTTATTTGTTCTGAATGAAGTTTATTGTCACAGAAAGTATAAAAAACTGAAAATCATCATATGCTTCTAAAATGAAATAAAAATTTCCTCACTGGTGACCATGGATGATTTCAAGAAACTTATTTTCTAATTCCTTAACACTTTTACAATCATACTTGTATGTAAACAACAAAATATGTTGGAAATTATAAAAAACGTTTTTCTTATGTGGATTTAAACTTTTGAATGGTAGTATACCTGTCATTAAATATTGGACTTTCTCATCTTATTTTAGAGTAATTGAAAGCAAGAATTCGACCTACCCTGTAGGGACTATTGTATCAGGTCACTGTGGGTGGACAACACATTTCATTCCTATGAAAAGTGTTCTTGATTCAAAGATGTTTCATATTGTTCCTGCAGATCTAAAAGATGTTTCGCATGCTATTGGTGTTCTTGGATTAACTGGGTCAGTTTAAAACTTTTGCTTCTGTAAATTATCAATAGAAAATTTTTGAGCTGTTCTATTTTCATTTTCTGTTTTCTTTTTAGATTAACAGCTTATTTTGGTTTTCTTGATATTTGCCAGCCTAAATCTGGGGAAACAGTATTTGTAAACACAGCCGCTGGTGCTGTTGGAAGCATAGTTGGTCAGATTGCAAAAATAAAAGGTTGCCATGTAGTTGGCTGTACAAGTTCTGATGAAAAGATTGCTTATTTAAAAGAAATTGGCTTTGATAGTACTTTTAACTACAAAACTGAAAACTTAGAAGAAAAACTAAAAGAGCTTTGCCCTAAAGGAATTGATTGCTTCTTTGATAATGTATGCGGTTCAATTTTTTGTTTTTTGTAGTTCATATGGTTTACAAATAAATTGCTTTAAAAAGTCTTCTCTGCTTACAATTAGTTTAAATTTTATGATGTAAATATCTATTTACTATATACCTATTTACTCATCTCAATTATAAAAAGAGCAACTGGAATAAGTATTAAAATATATTTATTTTTTTGATGAAAGATGTTGAAATGCTCAAAGATATTATTAAAATGCAACAAAATGTAAAAAAAAAAATAATTTGATAATCTTTTGAAAGATGTTGAAATGCTCAAAGATATTAAAATGCAACAAAATGTAAAAAAAATAATTTAATAATCTTTTGTAGTATCTTAAAATTTAAGGCAAAATATTTTTAAAATTCAGATTCTCTTCTTACCCTTAAATAAGTCTAAAATTTACCTTGAAGATGTAAGAAAAGGTATATTAAATTTTTTATGAAAAATTGTCTTTTTTTACAGGTAGGAGGTTCTATGTTTGATACAGTTATGTCCCATATGAATAGATATGGTAGAGTCTCTGTTTGTGGCTCCATATCAACATACAATGAGAAGGACCTAAATAAAGTTAAAGGTTTGTATAATGATGGCTATAAGAACTTTTATCAATATTTATTTACAAATTATTGCTGCCATAAAAAAGTTCTAGAGATACCTTTGTAAAAATTTTAAATAATTATTTGTGCTTGCAATTGTTAGAATGAGTATAATAATGAATTAGTTGGTATATAAGATCATGAATTATTACTTTCAATTTATTTCAGGTCCTTATATTCATAATTACATCATCCACAAAGAATTAAAAATTCAAGGTTTTCTGGCACCATCTTATTACCACCGTTATGATGAGGGAGTGCAGAATTTGCATTCATGGATGTTACAAGTATGAAGATTTTGGTTCTCATTTTTTATACTACTTTTTAAGTTATTCTTATTTCAAGATTTTTCTCTTTAAACTTTTAATTGTTTTATTTAACGTTTATTTATTCATGTTATGTGAGTATTTTCTTAAATAACCCAAAAAGTATGGCAGTAAAGTAATTTTTTGTTGGCGGATTTTTTGTATTTTTTAGGGAAAACTAAAAGCCAAAGAGCATATCTTGGAAGGTTTTTTAAACATGCCCAAGGCATTCATTGGATTATTTACAGGGGTCAATATTGGGAAGGTTGTGGTGAAAGTATAGGAGATAGCAAAACTACAACCAACAAAAATAAAAGTTGGTAAAAAGAAAGGTTGGACTGCA
The DNA here is from genome assembly GCF_058129835.1 of Hydra viridissima. NCBI lineage: Eukaryota > Metazoa > Cnidaria > Hydrozoa > Anthoathecata > Hydridae > Hydra > Hydra viridissima. The sequence goes on along the minus strand of NW_028324301.1, from coordinate 17,807,068 downwards.
TCTTTTTCTTTGCTTGCTCGTTGAAAATATTTTACCAAATATGGCTTTTTTTGAATGTTTTATATATGACTAATTGAATATTATAACAAGCTTTTAATAATACTTTATATTTGTAAGTATAGAAATTAAATATTTTATATGATTTCTTTTGTTTTGTTGTTATATACTCAAGCCCTGTTGCTAAGTTCCATGTTGCTAAGTGATTTCAAATACTTTGTGATAAATAAAACTTAAAAATTGATAACTAAAAAAGATAAAATTTGTAAATAAAAGTAGTAAATAAAAATAAAAAATTTGATTAAATTGAAAGAGTCAAAGTTTCAGTTGCAGAATGAGTTAAGCAAATGAGTCTGATGGCTTTTATGCTTTTTTTTATTTATATGCAGTACAAGGTTTGTAATTTTGCAGTTGTTACTGTTATTGTTTTGCAAGTTTTATTTGTGATTGCTTACCTGATTTAGTGTTCTTTGTTTTGTGCATTTTTTTTTTGTTGTCATTAAAATAAGGAAGTTTTTGCACCTGTTCTTTTCCTAAGTAAAAGAAAAACTCTGTTAGACAGCTTTTTTTTAAAAGATTGGTCTACTTGAATAAATCTTAGGAATGCAGTTTCATATTTTTACATTCTTTTGAAAATATTTTCTTCAGATTCACAATATTTTTTTGTTGATAATCAAGTTTCTTTTAAAAAGTTTATTTTTCCAGCTCAATTGTTTTCTTTTCCTCAAGTCTTTATTAATGTTTTAAAAAATAATATTATACCTTTTTTTAAATTTTATTTGTAATATTTTTTGATTTCAAGTCGTTTTGTGTGATTCCCAGTTTGTTTTCATCATTCTTCTGAGCAGCTGTAGAAAAATAGCTCAATGCAGGGAAATGTTACTTTTTAGTTTCAAACATTACTTTTATTTACATGATTGAAGAGGGAGAGTGAAAGTGGTAAATAAAGCAAACAAAGATATTCCCTAAATTTATGATTATTAATTCTGTACAAAGTTTTTAAAATTACTTTAATAGCTGAATGTTAAAATTAACAAAATAGTTTTTTTTTAATAATGAAGAAACATTTAGATTTTCCATTTAAATATTGTTTAATTTACTATTTTTGTATATGAAAAGATTTTCATTTGGTTTATGTAAATATTTTGTGGGTAAAACATGCTTTTTGTTTGTTGTATGTTTATCTCTTAATAATAAAAAGAAGCATTTCTTAATATATTAAATTTTTAAAGAATGTAAGCCTATTTGTTAAAAAACTAATCTCACTTTTTGTTTAGCCAGCAGTATGAGTTATGACTCACTTGTATTGCTGTGAATAAATGTTTAATACTCAGATTTTTTTTGTCAATCCTTTTTTGTCTTAACTTTTTATGTCACCATATCCCTTTTAATACATTTTCTTTCAGTTCATGTCTAGAGCTAATTCTAAAGAAGGAAGTAGAATGTTGAATGAAATTTCTATAGACTGTCTAATGTACCTTAAGAAAAATGGATTAAGTTGCTTAAATGTTAATTTAATCCCTCTCCCCAATAAACTATTTTATTATAATAGCTCAATTGTAGCAAGCATGCATAGATAGATAAACTTCAGGACAAAATTAAGTAGATAGAAATAGTGACAGTTGCTTGTCGTGAAGTTTTTATTTTCATAAATATTAAAAAGTATATTAGCAAAAATGCTAAAATTTTCTGGGATAAATATTTGGGATGAAATGAAGTTTAAAAAAGTTTAATTTTTTACTTCTTGTGTATCCTTTCTCAACCATATTGGCTTTTTGCACCTAATGTGAAGCTAATTATATTACAATTATTTTAGATTGGTAAGAAATTAACATGGAAAATTTTGACATCTTTAGTTTTTAAAAGCATCATTAACAATGAGGTTTTATACTTTGCAAACTTTAGTCTAATCATTAGAACTTATTATTAACTTATTATCATTACTTTCTAAATCATAAGAACTTTCTTAAAAAAGTGCACTTTTTGATCATGAAATATTTTTTTGTTAAAAAGAAAAAAGTCGTGTTTTTTTAGTTTGCTTTAAAAACATTTGTCAGCAAAAAAAAGCTGCCAAACGCTTTCAACAAAATGAATGGAAATTTATCATGTGTCTGTTGAAAATAAATTTGATTAGGAATAAGGTTTGCCAAACTAAACATTTTTTTGTTGTTGTTAATATAGGTAGAGTAAATTAGTTGTAGTTAAATGCAAAATCTGGTAAAGCACTTGTTAAATGTCTTAAATTATAAATCAAAACCTTAGATGAAGTGCTATTTGATTGTGTTGCTTCTTTGAGCTGCTCTTTGTTTAAGCATGTTTGATGATGTGTAGCATTTTATTCCTAAAAATATATTCAGAAAAAATTGTGAAAGCCATTCCAAAATGCTGTCTTTTCTCTTTCATTCTAATGTTAGCGGTTTTCTACTAGATGTCTCAAAATAATAAAGTTACTAAAACTTGGTTCTACAAAAGAGCCTTTGAAGGACTTCCAAAAGAAGATGACTTTGAAATGAAAGTTAGTGAAATTCCCTCAATAGCTGATGGTGGTAAGAATTTTCAAAAATGTTATAAAGCATTCAATAAACATTTTTCCACTTGTTTGCTAATTGTAACATAATGAAAGTTAATGCATGTTAACTTTAGTAAGGTATCTTCTATTTATTTTCAATCTCAAATATAGAAAATAGTTTGCTACAAAAACTATTTTCTATATTTGAGTTTTAAAATAAATAGAAGATACCTTACTAAAAATTTAAACTTTTAATCATGTGGTTTTTTGATGGATTATTATCAATTTAAAGAAGTTTTTAAATACCTTTTTGTTGGGTTTTTGTGAGCTGTAACTACTTGGTAAATGTAATTGATAAATCCCTAATAAGCAGCTAAAGGCAGGCAATTCTTTAACCATATGTTATTAAAATAGTGGCATTTAATTAAATTTTCACATTCAATGCAATTAAAGACATCATTTTATCCGATAATATTTTTATATATTTATCCAATATATTACAATATTTATCCAATGCATTACAATATATATCCAATATATTACAAAAGTGATCTAGGAAGTCATACACAAACTTGAAGTTCTTTGAGAGTATTAAATTAAAGTTTCACACTCTCTAAGAAAAAGAAGTGTTATTTTCTTGTTTCTAAATAATAGATCTGTAATATTTTGTTGCTTCTCTCTTTTTGTTTATTATAACAGCTACAATGTCCTTTTTGTAGAATCAAAATTTTCTCTATGTTGACTTTTTTTTTTCTACAAATGTCCCTAGCAGTCTTTTCTAAAAAATTGTACTTTAGCATACCTAGTAAGTTTGCACATAAAAATACTGAGTATAAATGCATGTTTTGGATTAGAAAAAAAATTTATTTTTAGAGTTTCTTTGTGAGAACTTATTTCTCAGTGTCGATCCATACATGAGGTAAGAGATTTTTAAAACATTTGCTGAACCCTTAACCACTATCAAATAGTCTTAACCCTGCTTTTAACACTTCAATTAACTTTATATAGCAATAATCATATAGCTCCTAGAATATTGGTTCAAATAGTGCTCACAAAAGATTTTAAACTAAGATCTGTCATAATCATTTTAGTTTTGTTCATGGTTTTTAAAAGCTTGTTGTATATATCTGCAGGGTGAGGAAGCAAAGCATACAAATTCAAAGACAGTAAACATAATGATTTATTTTTCAACTGATATCAAAATTACTTTAACCAACCATTTTCCATCAGGTGCTACAACTTCCAGAACCATGATTTGAGCCGGGTGTTTAATTTTAAAAATTCCTTTAACATTAGAAGGTGACTTCTGATGGAGTAGCCCTTCTTAATGTCCAGGAGGTAGCTCTTATGTCCCAGGATAGCTTTCTTGGATTCTGTAAAATTTTTCAATAATTTGGTTTTGAGAGACTTGAAAAGTACAAAATCCCATTTTTTATTCATGCCTCCTCCTTCTAACTTTCTCTTAATGCCTACTCCAACTGAAACTTGCCCCTTAACATCATAGATAGTGCCCATAGATACCTCAACAGTTTTTACAATACATCTACTCTTGACTTTTGCAAGAAGCTATTCTGCTACTTGTTGTCTTCTAGTCCTGTCCCCCCCCCCCTTTTTTTTTTTCTACACTATTGTTCTTTTTTTAGAACAAGAATACAACTTTTGCAATCTGTGTTCCAAGTTGTTTCTCTTGAATCTTGTCAATATTTAGTAGTCATTAGTTAACAATGATATATTGGAACAAAGGTTTTTAAGGAAAGCTGTGCCATCCTTAATGTATATGGGACCTTCTTCTTAAGCAATGTTGAATGAACCTCTGCTTGTGTAAATATTAGTAAACCACCTTACCATATTTATTATGAAAGTTTGTTTAGAATAAACTTAGTTTTATTTTGCATATATAAAATTGTTGTAAAGAATTATTTAATATCATGTCATTTATACTATTATTCATTTATAACATTATTTCACCTGTTTGGTATATTTTTTATGATTTTATCATCATTTTTAATTTAATGTGAATCATTTTGTAAGGTATTTTGCAGCTAGTATGACACCAGGACAAGTTATGGTTGGAGCAGGAGTCTCAAGGTAATTTTTTAAATAAAAGCTTTCTCAAAGTTTATGGGACATATTACTGTTAATTGTTTGTTTCTTCTTCTTTTTTTTTTTTTTTTATTTATTTTTAAAAAGTCTTTTTATTACTTTTTAAAGAGTTATTGAAAGTAAAAATTCAAAATATCCAGTTGGCACATTGATTATTGCTCATTGTGGCTGGACTACTCATTTTGTGCCAACAATACAGCAAATAGAGTCTTATAATTTTCAAGTTGTCCCTGTTGATTTGCAAGAACCTTCTCAAGCTCTTGGTGTACTTGGTTTGACAGGGTAATGCTTTTTTCTTTTTGTATATAATATAGTTGAAGAAGGGTAAATGTTAAATGATTAGCTGGTTTACAATTATGAATAAGTAACATTTTAAGTTTTATTATTTTTAGTTTAACTGCTTATTATGGCTTTTTCGATATCTGTAATCCTAAATCTGGTGACACTGTGTTTGTCAACACAGCTGCTGGTGCTGTTGGCAGTATAGTAGGTCAACTTGCTAAAATACAAGGGTGCTATGTTGTTGGCTCTACAAGCTCAGATGAAAAGGTTGCATACTTAAAAGAAATTGGTTATGATGCTGCTTTTAACTATAATACTGTGAACATAACAGAAAAATTGAAAGAGCTGTTTCCAAATGGAATAGATTGCTTTTTTGATAATGTGAGTTTTAGAAAGTTATGTAGTTTATAAAAAATTGAGTAAAGATTTTGATTGTTAAAAGAATATAGTTTTAAAGTCATTAAAAAAGTATTGCAACCAATATTGAGAAGAGAATACAAGATTAAATTTAAAAAAATAGAAACTAAAGTCTTAACAGCCCCTGGTACTCATACCAATTTTTCTGTTTTGTTTTTTTTTCTTTTCTAACTAGGTTGGTGGTTCCCAGTTTGATTCAGTGATTCCCCTAATGAACAGATATGGGAGAATTGCGTTATGCGGTTCTATATCTTTGTACAATGAAAAAGATTTAAGTGATTTCAAAGGTGATTGTTTATGTTAAACAAGAAAAAAAAATAAACAATATAATTATCTGTGATTTTAAAAATAATTTATGCTTTTTGTCTATCTATACTGTCTCTATATTATAAGTTATTATGTTTTATTTTTTATATTTTGACTCATACTTATGAGATTTTTAAATTGCTCACATGTGTCGATTTTAAATGGAGATGTTGTTTGTATAATTTTAGGTCCTTATGTACATAGTTTTGCTATTCGCAATGAGCTAAAGATTCAAGGCTTTCTTGTATTTACGTTATTCAAAGACAGATACGTTGAAAGCTTCAATGCAATGCACAGATATTTAACTGAGGTTAGTAATGACTTAAAAGTTAAATTACGGTGGTTTCAAAAACAAATAGGTGAATTAAGATTGCTAAATTTTTTTTTTAAAACATAAAAGATTAACAATATATGAAAGAGATATAGAGGTGTTTTACAATACTCCATCATTTACCTGCTGGGGTTCCTCTCAATAAGGCTTTTGATGGCACTGACTACCGTAGGTGTAACAAACTAAGGCTTCCTTTCTGAATTAATTTTGGCTCTGTAAATTGAGATTGTATCGTTATCTATGGAAGTTGTATTTCCGTGTGGAACAAAGCATCTTTCTCACGTGTGACTTATGTTTTCATAAATAGGATTACATCAGGCAATAAAACTCTTTTTCGCTATATTTTCAGCAAGTTTTTTATTGTAAACAGAAAGAGAAAATTTTTTTTTTCAAAACAGTTTCACTTTTTGCGACGCAATCAGTATAAATTTGATATCAGCTTTGTACATTTCCAGATTTTCTATCTTTAATTTTTTCTATGGTGCATATTGTGAAAATAGGATGGAAGTGATAAATATACCCTAGTAACATTTGTACTTTTTTAAATTTTTAATCATTTATGCTTCATTAAAACAACAAGAAAATCGAAAGCATTAGGTACTCAAACAATGCCCACAGACGAAATCTGTTTACTGACGAAAATATTTTCTCGGTAGAGGATTCTTTCAATAAACAAAACGACGGAGTGTATGCTCTGTCGTCACTAGATGCAGCAGAACTCTTTCTGAGAGTTGATAGTGGTTTTGTGTTAATTTGGTGGAAAGTTGTCTATGACAGAGTTACCAAGCTTCTTATTTCTTGGAAACAAATATGAAGCTTGGTAAACTTTGGCGAAAGTGCATCTATCTGATGTTTTGGAAAGGTTATGAAGCCTCTAAAAACTACATTATTTGCAAACAACCCGTAGATCTAACAGTATGAGTTCATTTCCGACCAGAATTAATTGGATTACAAATTGTAGTCCGTGTTAAAGGATATGGTTTGCTCTACTTGACACCCAACTATCGAGTCTCTAAAGTGCGCTCTTGTCTGAGTAGTGGACAATTTCCCCATACATAAGGTGCGGGCTTTAAACGATGACTTGACGTGTCGGCTTTGACGTTGCCGTGTATAAACTGCATGGTCAAAGAAGTTATTCAACACTGTTTTGTATAATTGATGAATAAAAGTTTGCCTTTTATTTTATATTGTGTAATAATTATTTGTATTAACTATATAATAATATATTGAATGACGGCAAATGCCAAAAGGAGTGCACTGTAATTTAAAAAAAGAAATGAAGTGTCATCACACGTTGCGCCAAAATAGAAGCTTTGAGATGATGCCACACCAATTCCAGAGCTGGTCACTAAATCACTCTTTTAAGCTCCATCATGCTTTCTAGAGTTCTAGAATTCAACCGTGGGTTTTGAATGCTGAATTCTACTCAGCGTTCAAAGATAGAAAATACGCTGAAAAGTTCGATGATCTTATCCTGATATGTACTAAACAAGAGGGGCAATTGAGTTACAAATGAGTTAAGACTTTCGGAAGTCCTCACAAACAATATTGTTACATCGACGTTTTTAAAAAAAACCTTGCGCCACTAACTGACTTCCTACAAGAACCCGATCTTCCTAGATTTTTTTAGCAAGGTAACGCATCTTATCACATTCGGTGTATGAACAAAGATTTGACAGCAAAAGTGTGAATTATTTGTTTCAGGTAGTAAGATTTAAACTAATAAAGAAAACTTGTATTTTTAAGTTTAAAATACATTTCTCCGTTCATGAATAATCTGAAACGGGCTTTGAGGCGATAATGTATATATGCACTCGTTAATTTTTATATTGGATTGTTAAAAATATTTCGCTTAAAACCTTTCAAAAACTCAATCAAGTTAATGTAATTTTTTAGGGAAAGATATCTGCACGCGAACACGTTGTCGAGGGATTCGAAAATATGCCAAAAGCACTCATTGGACTGTTTCACAGCGTTAATATCGGAAAAGTTGTTGTGAAGTGTTAAACTTCTGTGATTAAAAAGTTAAAGTATCTTGTAGAAATCTTTTTTTTTTTTTTTATTTCATATGCAAAATGTTGGAATGACATTTTTTTTATAAAACGGTTGTTTTTTTTTTATGAAAATATCGGATGTTTTAAGTTTTTCTCGAAGTAACCTTGTTTCCGGAATACTTATCTGATAAAAGCTTAAACTTCGATCGCAAACAAAAAACAAAAAAAAAACTAGGTGACTCTCGGGTAAGAACTTTACATTCTTTAATCCTAAAATAATGGCGTAACAATAAAAAAAACAGTTCCATTAACTCTATTACAGTTCCATCTTTACCAGTTCCAGTCTTTATTAAACTAAAACATCATGTTCCTATTACTTCGCTCTAAACTTACAAGTCACTTGTTGCTATTAAAAATATGGAATTTTTTACTCTAAAAAAGTAACTGCTAAAAATAGGTTCAATTTTTAAAAAGTAAACAAGATATTTCAATAAGATTTTACAAAAGAATCTACCAATATTTTGGAAAAAATTCCTAACACCGGTTCCTTAAATAGTTCTTATGGTATATTTAATTTTAAAATGTTTGTAAAAAGTGTCGCTAAAATGCAATTTTTTATTATAGAATTCTTAAAAACAATGCTAAGTAAATCTTTGATAAACATAAAACTGTTGGTGTTTCTGTTAACATACTTTTCATCAAACTCATAAAACTTCCTCTTGCATATTAGCAAAAATGCAAACAAGGAAACCTTTTACTTCTTCGAGTAATTTAAAGAGTGTCAGCAACTTTCTTAAGGTGGAAAACCCCTCAGAAATATGAGATTTTTGAAAAAAAATATTATTTTCTTGTTTTGTGTAAAATTTATCAGAGATTCACCATCTGAAAACCATTTTTGAAAACTCAATATAGATCTTCATTAAAATAGATTTTAATGAACCCTAGTATTTTAAGTTTCCTTAACAACCGCCATAACAACGGCACTATTTTTTGCCTTTACTAAAAAATAGTCCAAAATATTATTTTTTTTATATGAAAAATATATCAAGTAAATTGTATTTTCCATTGTTCAAAGCAACTTGAGTATAAAAACATTTACTGGAAAGCTCATAAATATATCATTAATCTTCTATAATGGTTTAGGCTTGCAGAGTTAAACAAAGAGCTAAAAATAATAAAAGGATGTAATGTAAAAAAGAACTTAGTTATAAATAATGTTGATATGGATGTAAATATGGAATCGAATATTGTAGATATGAACATACTACAAGTGTTGAAGATCTAAATGTAAATATGGGGAAACCAGTTGATTTTAACTTTATTAATTCTGATGAATTATGTGTTTCTGCTAGAAAAATTTAAATTTCGTCATTAAGAGCAAAGTTATTTAGTAATATAATTACTGAATACCGTTTTATAGATTTAGAAATGCTAAACTCTGTAGTTTCTACCCTTAGATGTCCAGAATGTGTCATCTAAGTTATTTCTCTCTGAAAATGAAAACAAGAGAAAAGGTTTAGCGTATTGTCTTTATGTTAACTGCTGTGTATGTGATTATTCAAGAGAATATTATACCTCAACATTGAATATACAAAAAAGTTTTGATATTAATACCAGGGCTGTATATGCTGAGATCATGTGGTCAAGACTATTCTGCATTCTCAAGATTTGTCTCATTAATGGACATGCCTAAACCAATGACTGCTAATATTTATAATAAAATTGTTATAAAACTAACTAATGCAGTAAAATCTGTAGCTGAAAACACTATGATGGATGCTGCTCAAGAATTAAAGGACTTGAAAAGTGATCTTGTTTTAAATTCTATTCCAGACCATGTGCCCAATGTTATTGATGTTGCACTTTTGATGCAGTTGCCCATTTTAACATTGGTAGACAAGCTAGTGTTTTGGTTTTAGAAAAAATGAATTTAAGACCTGAAAAGTATTTGTTAGAAGGAAATTAATCAAAAGCGATTATACTTAGCCATATAAAAGAACACAGAACGAGCAAAGAAACGCAGACAAGTAATTCGTGGAAAAAAGAAGAGTCGATATGACAAATCTCTTGAAAAAGAGCAAAATTAATATCAAACTGATGCAGTTTAAGATTGAACATTTTTTATTATATACAGACTTGCATATTTATTTACACTGTTTTGAAATTTTTTATGTTAGCAATTTTAAAAGCTGTTTTTCTCAGATGAAAAGTTTTTAAGACGCCGGCCAGCATATCTAAATAACTAAAAGTGGTATTAAGCTAAAATTTTAAGTATAAATTTGTTTGATTCTCTTCTGTGATTTAAACGTGACAGATTTTTTAAAAAATTGAATCCAGTTCTTATATCGGTCAACAAAGTCATAAAATTTGGTCAAATTTTTTACATGTACTTTGGTCCAATATATTAGCCTATTAAAAATTATTATGAAAAATCTGCTTCGTTCATATCACAGAACTACCTTGTTAGAACAAGTATGCAAAAAAGATTTCGTTAAAATTGTGCACATCTTAAGATACATTGGCCGGGGTCTTTCAATATTTTGGTGTTTTTGGCAGCTGCTACAGCTACCATTTTACCCAAAAAAAATTTTTTTTTTCTTTTTTTTAGCTAATTTTGTTATTTACTTTATGTCTATGGAGTTAAATTTATAAAATATTGATATTTACCCAAAAAAAAATTTTCAGGGATTTTCCAACTTAAATCATTTTTGATTATCTTTTTTTTTTTCTAAGCCCTTGAATATGTCAGATATTTTTGAAAAGTTTTCAAAGTTAGGCCCCCAGATGATGCTTCGTTAACTAATTACTTAATTTTGTGACTCAAACTTATCTTTACACCTAGTTAAGAGAAAAGATAAGTATCATAGTAATAGTTCGTTTTCGGTAGCTAAATGCAAAACTTCGGCTGGTTTTCAAGCCGAAGTTGAATGTTTCTTTTGGGCCGAATCTAAAACATGAGTCGGGTTCTAGTAAATATGTTATAATATTCCATTGATGAAAAAATAATTTCTTTTCTTCAAAAGAGTCTATTTGGCAATATAGAGTTCTTTTTTCTTATAACGAACAGGCATCAGAACAAAAATAAGGATCTTGTTACAATCTTATTCAGCTTTCTTCGATAAGACCTTTTTTTACCATTCTGAGTTTCCAAATAGAATATTACAAAGCCAAATCTAACAAGCATAGAAGGCTACACAACATCTGATTTTGGAATTGGTTTGTTTTGGTATTTTAGCATTCTTAGACATTCTCATATAACACTTTGGTAATAGACAAGAATTCTTGAAAGTTTATGAAAGTTTATTAGATTTTAGCTTGAAAAGTATTAAGTGTTTACGGAGAGTTTATTTAGTCGATTAACAAAATAATTTACTCAACCTTTATTGGCTCGTTTACATATTTTTTTTTTGCTGTTTCATTATGTTTTCGTTATGTTTGCAATAACTATTTATAGATAATTCTATGTTGATTTTTGCAAATTGATTGAAACCATTAAGTTGAAAACACTGGTTTTGAGTTGTCTAAGATGCTGTAATTACACTACGCGCGAAAGCAATTACAAAGAGTGGACATTGCGCAGTTTCCTTAAAATCCTTTAAACATGCTATGAGCGGTATTTTTATGGTCATATTTGAGTTGATTTGTAAAGTGTAAATTGAAGGCGAAATTTGGATGGGAGTTTTTTTTAGAAGAGAAAATGTAGAGTTGAAACGTTGCGTTCACCGATAGAAAGCAACACATACGTTGTTAATAATTTTTACCGCATATAATTTGTAAAATCTTCATTTCATTTTTAATAAAATTATTTTGGTAATTGGGGAACATTTATAACTTAATAACATTTTATTACCCATATACTTTTTTTATATTATCTATTTATTGTTTGTTAATTAAATTTGTTAAATAACAGAAAAACATTTTGTAAAATTACGAAGATATAAGTAACCTTACTATGAGTTCAGACAGAACAAAACGTAGAAAAGTTGCTGCTGAAATAGTAAGCATTGTGAAAGAAGTATCGTGCAATGAATCCGAGTTGTTGAGTAATATTTTAGTGTTTAATTCTTGATCTGATCGTGGGGAATATTTTTACATATTATAAAAAACTGGTTATCTTTGCTCCTAAATAAATCTTCAATTTCATCTGATATTACACAGCTTACAATTCACATAAATATTGATGGTATTCCTTTATTTAACATCTCAAACATCTCTCTCTGGCCAATTCTTGGTTCGATTGTAGAACTTGAAGGTAGCAATGTCTTTCCTAGTTCTTGTCAGTAATGGTGGAGGCAGCTTGACACAATTTATCAAGCAAAACATGGCCTATTTAATGACATCTAAGCAAGCGCGACAGTGTAACTTGATTGGCCAACGAAGCAAAGTTATATTTTGAGCAATGCCACACTTTCAGATTTTGTTTAGCAAGTATTCGCTTCAAATTTGTATGCCCACATTTAACAGCAACATATTAATCTTGAGTTATTTATTTAGATCACAAAATTTAGCCCAGAAAAGTAATACTTGCTAAATGGTGTAATAATAATAGTAATTTAACATGTATACTGCGGCATCAACATAATTGTTTTATATGTATTTAGGTGCTGCTAAACAAAGTTTGCCACTAAGGACACAACCAAGGAGATGCTTGGGAAGTAGCTTTCTACGTGGTTTGGAAATTCACGGGATCGTGGGGAAGGGAGCCGAAAACCGAAAGGGAAGAATGCAACAGAAGTCAATAATGTAATACAAGTTCCTGATGATGCAGTTACAAAGGTCAAACAGCGTTTTTTGATCTAGCATCAGTTAAGAGTTTACAAACTGTTTACCATGGTCTAAGTTATGATTTATTGAAAATAGTACACAATGTGATCTGTTTTTCAAGCACTGAATACATTAAACTGGTTTGTCCAGCCTGTAAATATATTTTGCCTTATAGCACTGAGGATCTGATTTCAAATACTCTTATTTGTTTAACTCAGTTATGCTCGTTGAAAATTTAGTTAACTAACTGTTAATACCTGTAAGCATTCATGTGTATTTCTTGGTATATTTTCAATCAGTTATGACTTTCAGTGATGCAGTATTGCAACTTGCATCATTTTTATGCTATATGACAGTATTTGTGCTATTTTTGAAAACTTGTTAGTTTACGACTTGTAATTGCTTTTTTTTTAAAATAGACTCTTGCATTTTGTTAACCGCTTAGCAATTATTTTTCGCAGTGTTATTGTTGCCATTAATAAAATGCATCTTATCTGCCAGCAATATAGCTACAGGACTTAGTAATGTGACATAGTGATGATGATGATGATGATGATGATGATGATGATGATGATGATGATGATGATGATCATGATGATCATGATGATCATGATGATCATGATCATGATCATCATCATCATGATAATAATAATAATAATAATAAAAATAATAAAATTAATAATAATAATAATAATAATAAAAATAATAAAATTAATAATAATAATAATAATAATAATAATAATAATAATAATAATAATAATAATAGTAATAATAATAATAAAAATAATAATACTAATATAATAATAACAATAATAATAGAAACAATAATAATAATAACAATAATAATAATAATAATAAGAAGAAGAACAATAATAATGAGATTAATAATAGTAATAACAATAATAATAATAATAATAATAAGAAGAAGAATAATGAGATTAATAATAATAATAATAGTAATAATAATAATAATAATAATAATAATAATAATAATAATAATAATAATAATAATAATAATAATAAGAAGAAGAAGAAGAAGAAGAAGAAGAAGAAGAAGAAGAATAGTAATAATAATAGTAATAATAATAATAATAATAATAATAATAATAATAATAATAATAATAATAATAATAATAATAGTAATAATAATAATAACAACAATTATCATAATAATAATAATAATAATAATAATAATAATAATAATAATAATAATAATAATAATAATAATAATAATAATAAGAAGAAGAAGAAGAAGAAGAAGAAGAAGAAGAAGAAGAAGAAGAAGAATAGTAATAATAATAGTAATAATAATAATAATAATAATAATAATAATAATAATAATAATAATAATAATAATAATAATAAAAATAATAATAATAATAATACTAGTAATAATAATAATAACAACAATTATCATAATAATAATAATAATAATAAGAAGAAGAAGAAGAAGAAGAAGAAGAAGAAGAAGAAGAAAAAGAAAAAGAATAAGAATAATAACAATAAGAATAATAATAACAATAATAATAGTAAGAATAACAATAATTAATATTGTTATTATTATTATCATTATACCTATAATACTTGGGATAACTGTGGGATCCATGTGGGTTATCCCAGCTTAATACCAACTGGGTTCCTTATGGGTTCTGTTTGCTATCCCGGCTGAATACCATCTGGGTTCCTTTGTGTTTTCTGGCGGGAATCTCGGACGGGTCTCGTATGGATCCCGCGGACAAAAAACGATGGGATCCGTCTGGGTTACCAGTACGGGCCCCGTCTTGCGGCCCCAACGAGACCCACCCGGGTACCTCTTGGGCTAGCTAGCTGGGAAGCAGTATCTTTAACAAGAAACTGTGAGTAAGACCACTGGTTACAGAAGTTGTTATAAAAATAAGATTTTTTTTTGTTTATTTTTTTTTTTTTGGATTTCTTTAATTTGTCAACAATAATTTTAAAGAAGAATCTGCCGTTGAATTAGTTAATACAAAAGAGATGATGAATCGCGTTTCGCAGAGAAGTTACAGTAATTGTGATTGGCATATAACTCGATTGATTTTACATGCATCATTAAGATGTTAATTGAAGACAGTGGTGTAGCTCGGGTATCTGGCGCCCATGGCAATGCTGAAAATTGGCGCCCCTCTGAACCAGACATGCGAGCTAAAAAAAAAAACACTTAATGATTCCAAGTATATGACAATTTTAATTAAAACAATGCAAATGCTAATCATAATGCAAACTCAATTTAACTCATGTTCTCAATTATACATTCATTATGGTTCATGTGAATTAGTCATTGAAAGTTACAGATGGTCAATCAGATCCAATAATCAATAACTATTTATAAATTATAATTTGATCTTTCTAGCTTTAGCTGCAGCAAGTTTATCTATTATGTCTTTAAAGTCTGTTGATTCCAGAGTTTCTCTTTCGACACTAAGGATTGCCAAATCAACAAGAGATTGTTGCCCTACTGAAGCTCGTAGATATGAAAGAATAAGCTTCAACTTGCTGAAGGAACGTTTGCAACTGACTATTGAAACTGCAATTGTGATTTCATTAATTACACATTTCCTAGCAAAAAAAACAGCGTGCCAACTTGATGATGGAAATTAGTACTGTGATTCGGCGAAAGACGAGCCGCGAAAAAAATCGCGTCCCGCGAAATAATTCGCTTCATGGAAATCCGCCTTAAGAACTTTCTTAAAAAAGGTCCACTTTTTTGATCATGAAATATATTTTTATTTAAAAAAAAAGTCGTGTTTTTTAGTTTTCGTGTTTTTTTCAACCGCTTTCAACAAAATGAAAGGAAATTTATCATGTGTCTGTTGAAAATAAATTTGATTAGGAATAAGGTTTGCCAAACTAAACATTTTTTTGTTGTTGTTAATATAGGTAGAGTAAATTAGTTGTAGTTAAATGCAAAATCTGGTAAAGCACTTGTTAAATGTCTTAAATTATAAATCAAAACCTTAGATGAAGTGCTATTTGATTGTGTTGCTTCTTTGAGCTGCTCTTTGTTTAAGCATGTTTGATGATGTGTAGCATTTTATTCCTAAAAATATATTCAGAAAAAATTGTGAAAGCCATTCCAAAATGCTGTCTTTTCTCTTTCATTCTAATGTTAGCGGTTTTCTACTAGATGTCTCAAAATAATAAAGTTACTAAAACTTGGTTCTACAAAAGAGCCTTTGAAGGACTTCCAAAAGAAGATGACTTTGAAATGAAAGTTAGTGAAATTCCCTCAATAGCTGATGGTGGTAAGAATTTTCAAAAATGTTATAAAGCATTCAATAAACATTTTTCCACTTGTTTGCTAATTGTAACATAATGAAAGTAAATGCATGTAAACTTTAGTAAGGTATCTTCTATTTATTTTCAATCTCAAATATAGAAAATAGTTTGCTACAAAAACTATTTTCTATATTTGAGTTTTAAAATAAATAGAAGATACCTTACTAAAAATTTAAACTTTTAATCATGTGGCTTTTTGATGGATTAATATCAATTTAAAGAAGTTTTTAAATACCTTTTTGTTAGGTTTTTTATTAGCTGTAACTACTTGGTAAATGTAATTGATAAATCCCTAATAAGCAGCTAAAGGCAGGCAATTCTTTAACCATATGGTTATTAAAATGGTGGCATTTAATTAAATTTTCACATTCAATGCAATTAAAGACATCTTTTTATCCGATAATATTTTTATATATTTATCCAATATATTACAATACTTTGCCAATGCATTGCAATATTTATCCAATATATTACAAAAGTGATGTAGGAAGTCATACACAAACTTGAAGTTCTTTGAGAGTATTAAATTAAAGTTTCACACTCTCAAAGAAAAAGAAGTGTTATTTTCTTGTTTCTAAATAATAGATTTGTAATATTTTGTTGCTTCTGTCTTTTTGTTTATTATAACAGCTACAATGTCCTTTTTGTAGAATCAAAATTTTCTCTATGTTGACTTTTTTTTTTCTACAAATGTCCCTAGCAGTCTTTTCTAAAAAATTGTACTTTAGCATACCTAGTAAGTTTGCACATAAAAATACTGAGTATAAATACATGTTTAAGATTAGAAAAAAAAATTATTTTTAGAGTTTCTTTGTGAGAACTTATTTCTCAGTGTCGATCCATACATGAGGTAAGAGATTTTTAAAACATTTGCTGAACCCTTAACCACTATCAAATAGTCTTAACCCTGCTTTTAACACTTCAATTAACTTTATATAGCAATAATCATATAGCTCCTAGAATATTGGTTCAAATAGTGCTCACAAAAGATTTTAAACTAAGATCTGTCATAGTCATTTTAGTTTTGTTCATGGTTTATAAAAGCTTGTTGTATATATCTGCAGGGTGAGGCAGCAAAGCATACAATTTCAAAGACAGTATACATAATGATTTATTTTTCAACTGATATCAAAATTATTTTAACCAACCATGTTCCATCAGGTGCTACAACTTCCAGAACCATGATTTGAGCTGGGTGTTAAGTTTTAAAAATTCCTTTAACATCAGAAGGTGACTTCTGATGGAGTAGCCCTTCTTAATGTCCAGGAGGTAGCTCTTATGTCCCAGGAAAGCTTTCTTGGATTCTGTAAAATTTTTCAATAATTTGGTTTTGAGAGACTTGAAAAGTTCAAAATCCCATTTTTTATTCATGCCTCCTCTTTCTAACTTTCTCTTAATGCCTACTCCAACTGAAACTTGGCCCTTAACATCATAGATAGTGCCCATAGATACCTCAACAGTTTTTACAATACATCTACTCTTGACTTTTGCAAGAAGCTATTCTGCTACTTGTTGTCTTCTAGTCCTGTCCCCCCCCCCCCCCCTTTTTTTTTTTCTACACTATTGTTCTTTTTTTAGAACAATAATACAACTTTTGCAATCTGTGTTCCAAGTTGTTTCTCTTGAATCTGGTCAATATTTAATAGTCATTAGTTAACAATGATATATTGGAACAAAGGTTTTTAAGGAAAGCTGTGCCATCCTTAATGTATATGGGACTTCTACTTAAGCAATGTTGAATGAACCTCTGCTTGTGTAAATATTAGTAAACCACCTTACCATATTTATTATGAAAGTTTGTTTAGAATAAACTTTATTTTGCATATATAAAATTGTTGTGAAGAATTATTTAATATCATGTCATTTATACTATTATTTATTTATAACATCATTTCACCTATTTTGTATATTTTTTATGATTTTATCATCATTTTTAATTTAATGTGAATTATTTTGTAAGGTATTTTGCAGCTAGTATGACACCAGGACAAGTTATGGTTGGAGCAGGAGTCTCAAGGTATTTTTTTAATAAAAGCTGCAAGAATCTTTTCTAAGAGGATTAATGATGATTGTATTTTGAATTGCTTTTAAATGAATGGATAGTATGTCTTTGTTTTATTTATAAAAGAAAGGTTTCTATTACTTTGATTAAATGAATAAAATTTATTCTTCAAATAGATAATAATAAAAAAATATTATTTTGTTAGTGTACAAGCACAACTTAGCTCAAACTATATTTCTCAAAGTTTATGGGACATATTACTGTTAATTGTTTCTTTCTTCTTTTTTCTTTTTTTTTCTTTTTTTTTTAATATTTTGAAAAAATCTTTTTATTTCTGTAAAGAGTTATTGAAAGTAAAAATTCAAAATATCCAGTTGGCACATTGATTATTGCTCATTGTGGCTGGACTACTCATTTTGTGCCAACAATACAGCAAATAGAGTCTTATAATTTTCAAGTTGTCCCTGTTGATTTGCAAGAACCTTCTCAAGCTCTTGGTGTACTTGGTTTGACAGGGTAATGCTTTTTTCTTTTTGTATATAATATAGTTGAAGAAGGGTAAATGTTAAATGATTAGCTGGTTTACAATTATGAATAAGTAACATTTTAAGTTTTATTATTTTTAGTTTAACTGCTTATTATGGCTTTTTCGATATCTGTAATCCTAAATCTGGTGACACTGTGTTTGTCAACACAGCTGCTGGTGCTGTTGGCAGTATAGTAGGTCAACTTGCTAAAATACAAGGGTGCTATGTTGTTGGCTCTACAAGCTCAGATGAAAAGGTTGCATACTTAAAAGAAATTGGTTATGATGCTGCTTTTAACTATAATACTGTGAACATAACAGAAAAATTGAAAGAGCTGTTTCCAAATGGAATAGATTGCTTTTTTGATAATGTGAGTTTTAGATAGTTATGTAACATTTGATAACTAAAAATCTGGACAAAGTTTGTATAAATATAAAAATACAAAGGAAATATTTCATGAAATTGCAATCACTTCTATTTTGTTGCTAACTTAGTTCTTTAAATGTATTATTAAAAAATAATTTATTTAGGAATAATTAAAAATGAAAAAAAAAAAACTTATAATGAAGACTACCATAGAAAATTAGTGTTCGCATTTTTGGATTTGCATCCGGATGGCAACAAAAACTTTATTGTAAATCATTTTCAAATGGAAAACATACAAAAATCTACTATTTATAATAGCCTTAAAAGATAAGGGAATGATAAAGGACCAGAAGGAAAAGTCGGAAGTGGTCGCAAAGCAATAAAGATACCTTCAAAGATAAAGCGCCTTAAAAAATTGATTTATCAAAAAGATGGTTTTTCATAGTGTGGTTTTGCAAAACGATTTCATGTATCACAACTGTAGATATGCAAAGTTATTCACCAAAAAACTAGCATTCGTCATCGTAAAAAAACTAAAACACCAAAAATGAATCTTATTTTTATTTGAGCAACACTAATATCTCTGAAAATGCTGGATTTTACTCTTCTGACATAAATGTAACATCAAATGATGTAAGGTTAAAAAGAAAAGTAAAAAGTGCGTAATTTACGCGAAAAAAACAGGATTTTTCTTATGCAAAAAAATTTATGTAAACTGCAATCTTATAAACAAAATTATACAGAATTTTTAGTGAAATAAACAAAATATCTCACATAAAAAAATTTGTTACAAATTCTAAATTTTGTGTGTTTACACAAAACTTTAACCAAAGAATGATTGCGCAAACTAGTGTAAGGGTGCGTGATTTTTATTTCAAACCACAGATGTCTTTTTTTTGCAAACAAAAAGATTGGTCCTCGAAAAACGTATCTACATAATTTTTAAAAATTTCAGTGAATGTTAAGTGTTTCAATAACATTTTTGACGTTTTTCTAAAAGTAAGTATTGAGTGAGAAGCATTATTTAACTTTAAAATATTTAAAGTTCCATAAAAAAACTTTTATCAAAGTGATGAAAAAAAGTAATAAGAAAGTGGGTGATTTTTAAGTCATCGATTTTTAAGTCATCGATTTTTAAGTCATTGATTTTTAAGTCATCGATTAAATTAAAAATTAAAGTTAATTTCATTTAATTTAATATAAATAATGAAGTAAAATTTGAGCCAAAATGACTTGTTTGGATTGCATTCTCTACAAAGGGAATCTCTCAGCAGTAAATAGCTCCATCAGGCCAAGCAGTCAATGAAAATGTGTATATTTCAAAATGTCTTGATAGATTGGAGAAATTCATTGAAAAACATCATAAAAATGACAATATTGTTTTTTGGCCCAATCTAGCTTCATCACATTATTCAACGTTAAGTACAAAGTTATCTTAAAGCAAAAAAATATTGAATTTGTACCAAAAGAGCATAATCCTGCCAATATGCAAGAGTTACGTTCAATGGAAGATTTTTGGTCTGAATTTTAGAGATTAGTGTACAACAAAAACTGGCAAGCTGAAAACCTAGGCAAACATAAAAAGCGGAAAGAGTTTTTAATTAAAAGAATCAACATAGAACGTGTACATTGGCTTGCTGCCACCACATTTACAAGAGTAGACACTGTTCATTGTCATGGCATGAAAAACTTGTAAATCTATTTATTTTTATTACTTAGATGTTTTTTGTTATTATACTTTTTAAATTGTTAAAAAAGATGACTCAGTTAAAAAGTTAAACCGTTTCTAACTTTGTCCAGATTTTTAGTTATCACATGTTAGTTTATAAATAATTGAGTAAAATTTTTGATTGTTATAAGAATATAGTTTTAAAGTCATTAAAATAGTATTGCAACCAATATTGAGAAGAGTATACAAGATTAAGTTAAAAAAATAGAAATTAAAGTCTTAACAGCCCCTGGTACTCATACCAATTTTTCTGTTTTCTTTTTTGTTTGTTTTTTTTCTATTTTATATTTAGGTTGGTAGTTCCCAGTTTGATTCAGTGATTCCCCTAATGAACAGATATGGGAGAATTGCGTTATGCGGTTCTATATCTTTGTACAATGAAAAAGATTTGAGTGATTTCAAAGGTGAAAAAAAAAACTATGATTATTTGTGATTTTAAAAATAATTTATGCTTTTTGTCTATCTATACTGTCTCTATATTATAAGTTATTATGTTTTATTTTTTATATTTTGACTCACACTTATGAGATTTTTAAATTGCTCACATGTGTCGATTTTAAATGGAGATGTTGTTTGTATAATTTTAGGTCCTTATGTACATAATTTTGCTATTCGCAATGAGCTAAAGATTCAAGGCTTTCTTCTATCTACGTTACTCAAAGACAGATATGTTGAAAGTTTCAATGCAATGCACAGATATTTAACTGAGGTTAGTAATGACTTAAAAGTTAAATTACGGTTGTTTCAAAAACAAATAGGAGCATTAAGATTGGTAAATTTTTTTTTTAAAACATAAAAGATTAATCATATTTGAAAGAGATATAGAGGTGTTTTACAATACTCCATCATTTACCTGCTGGGGTTCCTCTCAATACGGCATTTGATGGCACTGACTACCGTAGGTGTTACAACCTAAGGCTTCCTTTCTGAATTGTTTTTGGCTCTGTAAATTGAGATTGTAATTTGACTCAGAGATGTTCTGATTTCCTAGCGTTATCTATGGAAATTGTATTTCCGTGTGGAACAAAGCATCTTTCTCACGTTTGACTTATGTTTTCATAAATAGGATTACATCAGGCAATAAAACTCTTTTTCGCTATATTTTTAGCAAGTTTTTTATTGTAAACAGAAAGAGAAATTTTTTTTTTTCAAAACAGTTCCATTATTTCCGACGCAATCAGTATAAATTTGATATCAGCTTTGTACATTTCCAGATTTCCGATCTTCAATTTTTTCTATGGTGCATTTTGTGAAAATAGGATGGAAGTGATAAATATACCCTAGTAACATTTGTACTTTTTTAAATTTTTAATCATTTATGCCTCATTAAAACAACAAGAAAATCGAAAGCATTAGGTACTCAAACAATGCCCACAGACGAAATTTGTTTACTGACGAAAATATTTTCTCGGTAGAGGATTCTTTCAATAAACAAAACGACAGAGTGTGCATGCTCTGTCGTCACTAGATGCCGGAGAACTCTTTCTGAGAGTTGATAGTGGTCACCATTCTGGTTTTGTGTTTTTGGTGGAAAGTTGTCTATGACAGAGTTACCAAGCTTCTTATTTCTTGGAAACAAATATGAAGCTTGGTAAACTTTGGCGAAAGTGCATCTATCTGACGTTTTGGAAAGGTTATGAATCCTCTAAAAACTACATTATTTGCAAACAACCCGTAGATCTAACAGTATGAGTTCATTTCCGACCAGAATTAATTGGATTACAAATTGTAGTCCGTGTTAAAGGATATGGTTTGCTCTACTTGACACCCAACTATCGAGTCTCTAAAGTGCGCTCTTGTCTGAGTAGTGGACAATTTCCCCATACATAAGGTGCGGGCTTTAAACGATGACTTGACGTGTCGGCTTTGACGTTGCCGTGTATAAACTGCATGGTCAAAGAAGTTATTCAACACTGTTTTGTATAATTGATGAATAAAAGTTTGCCTTTTATTTTATATTGTGTAATAATTATTTGTATTAACTATATAATAATATATTGAATGACGGCAAATGCCAAAAGGAGTGCACTGTAATTTAAAAAAAGAAATGAAGTGTCATCACACGTTGCGCCAAAATAGAAGCTTTGAGATGATGCCACACCAATTCCAGAGCTGGTCACTAAATCACTCTTTTAAGTTCCATCATGCTTTCTAGAGTTCTAGAATTCAACCGTGGGTTTTGAATGCTGAGCATTCAAAGATAGAAAATACGCTGAAAAGTTTGATGGTCTTATCCTGATTTGTATTAAACAAGAGGGGCAATTAAGCTACAAATGAGTTAAGACTTTCGAAAGTCCTCACAAACAATATTGTTACATCGACGTTTTTAAAAAAAACCTTGCGCCACTAATTGACTTCCTACAAGAACCCAATCTTCCTAGGTTTTTTTTAGCAAGGTAACGCATCTTATCAAATTCGGTGTATGAACAAAGGTGTGACAGAAAAAGTTTGAAATATTTGTTTCAGGTAGTAAGATTTAAACTAATAAAGAAAACTTGTATTTTTAAGTTTAAAGTACATTTCTCCGTTCATGATTAATCTGAAAGATAAGTTAAAATGCTTCCTATGTCCTCCGGACTTTGAGGCGATACTGTATATATGCACTCGTTAATTTTTATATTGGATTGTTAAAAATATTTCGCTTAAAACCTTTCAAAAATTCAATCAAGTTAATTTAATTTTTTAGGGAAAGATTTCTGCACGCGAACACGTTGTCGAGGGATTCGAAAATATGCCAAAAGCACTCATTGGACTGTTTCACAGCTTTAATATCGGAAAAGTTGTTGTAAAATGTTAAACTTCTGTGATTAAAAAATTAAAGTTTCTCATGGAGATCTTTTCTTTCATTACTATTATTTTTTCATATGCAAAATGTTGGAATGATTTTTTTTCATAAAAAGGTTTTGTTTTTTTTTTAATGAAAATATCAGATGAATTGAGTTTTTTTTTCTTTCTCGAAGTAACCTTTTTTCCAGAATACTTATCTGATATAGGGCTCGGAAACCGGTGGAAACCGCAATCGGTAAACCGGTTTTTTGTTAAATTTTCCAAAAATCGAAAACCGGTCATTAATTAAATATTTTAATAAATACTTTGAATTTTCACTGGTATTAACTTATTACCAGATTTACTGCAGATTTCTTATTTTGACAAGTTATCAATTGATGTTGAAAATACAAATATTGTGAGTATACTGAATCTACCTATTGTAAATGTATTACAAATTGATAAAATATTTTAACAATATATAAATTTTGTAATATATATAATAATCAAAGCAAAACAATCCAACCAAAATCAGTACCACTAACTGGAAGTATTTTGCTTACTTGTCTTTTTGATAAATTTTCTTATTTAATTCGTTTTTATTTTTTCATTATTTTTAATTTGAGATTGTTATCACTTATTGAAATAACTGAAATTAAAAATAATCTGAAATTAAAAATAATGAAAAAAAGAAAAAAACGAATTTGTTGTTAACAAATTAGTTTTTGTAATGTTAAGAAATGCTGACTTTTATGTTACTTTAAATGTTATAAATTGTAGCATATTTTTACATTATTCTATTGTAAACTGATAGCAACAGCTTCAGGATCGCCATCTTTAGTGCAGCAACTGCAGCAATCAATATCTGAAGTGTTGCAGGTTCCAAAAGCATGTGGAAAAGCAAACAAAGAAAATTTTGTTTCCTTCTTTCAAAATGAAGTAAAAACTTTTAGTATCACTAAGACAAAATCGACAACTGTCCAAAACTTATTAAATACTCTGGAATCGATCCAACCTACATCAACAGAAAGCGAGAGAGTTTTTTTAATCGCCGGTAATTTCTGTACAAAATTACGTTCTTTACTGAAATTTGATCTGTTGGATACACTAGTCTTCCTAAAATATTTATTTAAAAGAATAATTTTTAAGTGATAGTTACTTTATAATGTGTGCTTTTTGCAGTGCACTTTAAAATATTCTTATTGTTAAAAAAAAAATGGTTTTGCTAAATTTTTTTTTTCTTAGACTTTTTTTGTTTTTTTAAGTTAACAAATCCAATTCCAGCATATAATTTCAGTAGGTTACATTGGATTTTTATATCAATTATAAAAGTTCGTTTTTGTAATATAAAAACCGGTGTTTTACAATTTAAAAAAACCGAAAACCGTTTTTTTGAAATCCTCCGGTTTTCTCCGAGCCCTAATCTGATAAAAACTTAAACTTCGATCGCAAACAAAGAAGAAAAAAAAACAATATTTTAGAAAGGATTCCAAACCCCGGTTCCTTAAATAGTTCTTATGGTATATTTAATTTTAAAATGTTTGTAAAAAGTGTCATTAAAATGCAATTTTTATTATAGAATTCTTAAAAACAATGCTAAGTAAATCTTTGATAAACATAAAACAGTTTGTTGATGTTTCTGTTAACATACTTTTCATCAAACTCATAAAACTTCCTCTTGCATATTAGCAAAAATGCAAACAAGGAAACCTTTTACTTCTTTGAGTAATTTAAAGAGTGTCAGCAACTTTCTTAAATCAGTTTTGATTCTTTTTTTTTTTCTAAGCACTTGAATATGTCAGATATTTTTAAAAAGTTCTCAAAGTTAGGCCCCCAGATGATGCTTCGTTAACTAATTACTTAGTTTTGTGGCTCAAACTTATCTTTACACATAATTAAGAGAAAAGATAAGTATCATAGTAATAGTTCGTTTTCGGTAGCTAAATGCAAAACTTCGGCTCATTTTTAAGCCGAAGTTGAATGTTTCTTTTGGGCCGAATCTAAAACATGAGTCGGGCTCTAGTGAATATGTTATAATATTCCATTGATGAAAGAATAAAATTCTTTTCAAAAGAGTTTTTCTATTTGGCACTAGGAAAAAAGGAAACATAAATATAGAGCTCTTTTTTCTTATAACGAACAGGCATCAGAACAAAAATAAGGATCTTGTTACAATCTTATTCAGCTTTCTTCGATAAGACCTTTTTTTACCATTCTGAGTTTCCAAATAGAATATTACAAAGCCAAATCTAACAAGCATAGAAGGCTACACAACATCTGATTTTGGAATTGGTTTGTTTTGGTATTTTAGCATTCTTAGACATTCTCATTTAACACTTTGGTAATAGACAAGAATTCTTGAAAGTTTATGAAAGTTTATTAGATTTTAGCTTAAAAAGTATTAAGTGTTTACGGAGAGTTTATTTAGTCGATTAACAAAATAATTTACTCAACCTTTATTGGATCGTTTACATTTTTTTTTTAGAGAGCTAGGATATCACTTTAGTAAAGTGAGTTATCAAACAGATGTTTATGTCAAGCAGTATCTTTTACAAGAAACTGTGAGTAAGACTACTGGTTACAGAAGTTGTTATAAAACTAAGATTTTGTCTTGTTTATTTATTTATTTTTTTTCGGATTTCATTAATTTGTCAACAATAATTTTAAAGAAGAATCTGCCTTTGAATTAGTTAATACAAAAGAGATGATGAATCACGTTTTGCAGAGAAGTTACAGTAATTGTGATTGCTATATAACTCGATTGATTTTACATTCATCATTAAGATGGTAATAGACATTACATTAGGGAGGAGCATTTTTTAAATTATGTGAGGGACCAAATTTAAAATATATTTTGTAATTTTTTACATTCTTTTAAGTTGTTATAAGTAATGTCTTGAAAAACTAGGACTAACGAGAATGGAAATCGACTGGTAAAACAAACAAAACAACTTACAAAAGAGGAACTGCTGCAATTCGGTTTCTATCGCATTATTCACTTTTGGAGCTTCAATAAACATGTATGGATAGATCCACTGGTGTAAAAAAACTGTTCGTCTTTTTGCTTGAATAGCTTAATATACTTGCAGGAGGTTGTAGTTATTAGAAAAACATCGCTACTGTTCTGTTTTAAAATGCACAGCGAACGTAAGTTGCTCTTCACTCTGATCGGCTTCCATAAACCCAGTGTCATCAGCATAAGCTTTTTTTCAAAATCCAAAAAAGATTTGTATTTGTAGGTTTAATTTTCTTTCTTAGTTGTGTTTAGCAGGCTGAGCTGTAACTCAATGGGCCTTACTCCAATATCCCAATAGCCATTTGATTAATGGAACAAAAATATTTTCATCGAATGCCAGTCATGGCTGTTTTTTTAGTTGCGTTTCATTATTCCTAAATAAACCGCCATCAAAATTACCGGCATTTCACGAAAGTTATGTCGGGTTACTTGTTAATTGATCCAAATAAACATTTAAAGAAACTTTTTTAAATCGAGTTTTTTATTAAAAAAAAAAAAAAAAAAAAAACATTTGTTTTTTTTCCGTTGATTTTAAATTTAATGCCTTAAGTGTAACACAGTTTGAGAAATTAATTAGTTACTGTTTTCATTAACTTGGAATTTGCTTATTTGGTTATATTTATTGGTGAAGTTTTATCTTTTTAGACCAAGACTTTTTCATGTAAGAATTGCAAAAATAAATCACCTTAAAGTTGTAATTAGAAGTCCATACCTAAACAAAAATTTTTTGGATCCAAAAAAGAAGAAAATACTAATTTGAAACTTTGCCTCAGTTCAATTGTTATTCAACAGATAACAAATTATTTAAAACTGTTGGTTATAATACTAATATATTGTTTTCTTAAAGCACAACAATTACTTATGGCAAACAAGCTCACAAGAAGATCTTGAAATATCTTTTACACTAATAAATGGTAATGCAGTTCATTTCTTACTCTTAAGGATATTACTGATTTGTACTTGTTAGTAAATGTGAATCTTTTGAAAATCAAAATAACTCAGACTATAATATAGATTTTTAAAGATATTTTTTTAAAGATATTTTTTGAATTGTTAAGTTTCCCAACATTAGGAATATCAATACCATTTTGGAAAGTTATGCTGTTTTTTAGGATCCAATATTTTCTTGGTTACAAATCTCTATTTCTTAAAGGTAAATGGACCCAGAGATAAAGTCTATTGAGGAAGTAGATATTGGTATCACACGTCAAACACGTCATATTTCTGCAAACAAAGCTGATATTACAGATAATTTTGTAGCTGTTGTGTCTATTACAACATTCTTAGTTGATATAGTCACTGATGCATTAGTTGCTAAGCAATACTTTGAAACTAAAAAATGGATATGGTTTGGATTGAATGTAACTTTCATTATTTTCCCATCTGTTATAATGCAGTTATTCTCTAGCAAATGGCATTATGATGACACAAAGAAGCAAAGTTGGTTTTCAATTATTTTGCATGTATTGCAGTTAGCGCCCATTGAAAGGTAATGTTGCAAATTGAATAAGTAGAGCTCAAATATTATTATAATTATTATGTTTAGTTTTGATTTCTGTATATGGAAAGTTATTCTTATAAACTCTACAAGGAGAGTTAAATTTATACCATGATCAAACTTTTTTCCCAATTATTGCTTATTTTGAGGATCAGTAGGGTGTGTCAACATAAACAAAATTCTTACTCTAACTCTAACTCAAATTTGTTGCAGTTAAAGGTTCTGGTTTAATAAAATTCTGTATTATTGTCATATTATTGCAATAACTTACTTCTGTGCAGGTATTTTCTTGCACTTTGGTATGGTGGAAAAACATTATTAAAAAAAAAAATCAATGAAAATGATTACAAACTTTATTTAACCAGCTGGCGAGATGCTTCAATGTTACGACTGGTAGAAACTTTTCTTGAATCTGCACCTCAAGTAATATTGCAGTTATATGTCTTATCAAAACTAGATAGAGCTATTGATTTGGATAAAGATTGGGTGACCATACTTGCAGCAGTGATTTCCTTGATATCTTTGGCATGGTCCATTGTTTCTTATACTCATGCTTTGCGATTATGTGCAAGTGAGCACGGACTTTCTTTATGTGGCTACATTTTTCAAGTTATTTATAGACTAAGCATGATTTCTTCTCGCATAGTTGCAATGGTTTTATTTGCATCTGAATACACATGGGCCTTGTTTGTTGTAGTGTTTGTACATTGGGTTTGCATGGTTATATGGCTTCACTTTCAACACACAAACTTTTGCTCCGGTTCAAACAACACAAAAAGAGTTTTTTATGAGAATGTTTTTATAGCTGTGCTGGCTTTTGTTTATGTATTCTGTTTTATAAATGCAAAAAAGGGCATGACAAGACAACGTGTAAAGCTGTATTACATACTTTTTTTTGTGGAAAACTCTCTTATGATTGCAGCTTGGTATCCTTCACGTAAAGCAAGTTTTGGAATTCTAGAGTATGGTGGCTTAAGTATAGTTTGGGGAACTTTTATTTTAGGATTGATTAGTATGCTTCTCTACTACAAGTTCTTCCACCCTAATATTGATGTTACTGCTGGTTGGCTTTGCTGTAACATATTCCGTAATAAATCAGAAAGTCGTAGTACTAAATCTAACCTACCCTCTGATCAAGAGAGCACCCTAGATGTTGTTGGCCCTCAAAAAAAGTCTAATAATAAAATAAATGTAAGGGAATCTGATAGGAAACTTTCTATCGGAATTGAATTATCCCCTCGAATGAATTTGACTCCATTTGTTTTTCCAACAAAGTCTGAAGAAGAGGAAGTTTATAGATACAACAAATGGTCAAATCAAGTTTTAAAAGTTGAAGATTTTTCACAAAATATTTCAAATTCAAGTAACCAAATTATTGAGTTTTATGTATAATATGTACTTTTTATATATATGTAATTTTAATATAATATAGATATCATTTATATGCATGCTTTGTATATTTATGTTTTATAAATGGTTCATATTCAAATTATTTAGTCATATTCAAAGTCTTTAGTTTTTCGTCTCTTTCTCTTTTGCCTATCAGGAGCAATGAGTGGTTACTCAAAATATGTCTAGCATTATCAATAAAATTATGTTTATCAAGTTTTAAATGGAACAAACAATATAGAATCTTTTTATAGAAAAGAATTATGAAAATACTTTAATCATGTTGAAGTTTTAATTTTAAATAAAGTCAAATCGAATTTTTGATGAAAGTTTTTTTACAAAAAATTGACCTTTTTTAATGGTTATAGATAAGGGTGAAGAGAACTAGATCATTCCAACTAGTTGCTCATTTTTCAGCTAATCAAATTTTGCAATTCATTTTTGGCACCCCTTCACTTTCTTTTTATCATGTGTGGCTGAATTCTATCTTTATTGACAAAAGATAAGCAGCTGCATGGATGGTCCCAGTTTCCTCTTGTCCCAGCTCTCCCTGCCCTCCCATAAGTAAGGCTACCGATGAAGTATGAAGATCAATTTGAATATTTTATTTTAAAACCTTTTTGGAATAAAGATTTACGGTATTCAAGATATGAGAAGTTTAGGAGCTTGTGATACACGTTTTAAAATTTCTTCATACCAGTTACCTTATTGCTAGGGAAAAAAAAAAAATGTTTCGGACTGTATATTTTACAATTTCGTTTAAAAAAAACGCAAAATGTTTCGATGGCTTTTAAGAGGTTTTTTAATTAAAAATGGGTGCTTGGTTGTTTTTTTTTTGTTAGTAAAAGCACAAACTTTAGCTTCAAAACAAGATAAATCAAGTTTTCTGATATTTATCAAAGTTTGAATTTTTTTCTGGGTTTAAAACAGGCAAAATTTTATGATGTACATGTTATGTATGTGTTGATGACTTATTTAGAAGCTTTGCTTTCTATTTATAACCAAATGAATTTCAAGAAACAACAGTAATCACAAAGAAGATTTTTAGAGAACAATTTAGGTAAGCAAATACCTCAAATTAGCTAAGCTATTGTTGATATCAATCCATCTAAGCAAATACCTAGTTTTTAAGCTATTGTTGATATCTATCCATCTAAGCATTTTTAGTTGGTTAAACAAAATACGAACACCATTTAAATTTGAAAGTGAAATATTCGTAAATCAAATATAAAGCTAGGCGATTTAAAAAGACTGAAAAAAAAAAAAAAATTTACTGTATATCGTTATCAACTTTAAAAATTCACTAACATTAAAGGCATCATGATTGCTGAACGTCACTAACTGATGAAATGTGCAGATTACGAAATAAATTGTCTTAAGAAACCATTCGATGAAACAAAGTTGTTGCAATTAAGCATGGTGTATTATGTGTAAATTTTTTATGGTTGGTATCCTATGCCTCAGATCCTAGTAAGGTATTGATTCATATGTAGCAAATAATAGGTTGGATGGTTTTATTGGAACAATGGGTAAAGAGGCGCAGGAAACAACAAGACTTTAAGAATTTTTGTTAGTCATTTACTTTAAGACGCTCTCTATCAAAAGCAAATAATCTCTTGAGACGTCTCTTGTACTCTTCAGGTCTTGTTATAAATGTTTTACGACAGCCCTATTACCTTTGTAAAGAATACTATTTTTCTGCGTTTTGTGAAATGATAGATATCTAAAATGTTTTTAACTACTTTATTCCAACTTTTTGATTGGAAAACCAAATTCAGTGTCAAAGTTATGCATCGAATTAAACCAGTATTACTTTTCTGAATTACTTAAGTTAATTGAAAATTAAAAATCCAATCAAAATTTGGAATTTTCAAATTATTGGTTTCACGACATTCTGAAAGCGTTGCAACAAAAAATCAAATTAGGTTTATAAATTTGGAGATTTACTAGAAAATATTTTATTGTTTTTAAATTCAAGTTACCAAAGTATTGAGTTTTACGTATTGAGCTTACATGTATTTTTATTGTGATTTTTTAATAGTATTTTAAAATGATTTACAAATGGTTTTTAATGCAAGTCTGCTGTTTTTGATGTAGCTATCTGTTACCTACTGAGAAGAATAAATAGTTTGAGGTTATGTCTATCTTTATGGGTGGTGATGATCAAGTTTTATAAATAACAATTTATATAGAAAAACTTTTTTAAAAAGTTTGAAGTATAAACAAAAAGAACAAATTATATAGAAAAACTGTATTAAAAATATTTGTAATTTTCAATTCGATCAAAAAAAAAAAGAATTCGCAAGTATGTTTTGCTTCACAGATTTGTGTAGACTTAGTTTACCATATATGGTATCATTAACATTTTCTCCACCAACTGGTAGAATTTCTAAACAACACTCAGCATTATTATAACGTTCATCATTTAATCCTTAACTGGATAGTGTTTAATAGACAGGTCGAATTTGAACAATTTGTGTTGGTCTATTCAGTAATTGAAATGCATATGTTATTTGTATTACTCTGTACATTTTTAATCATAGAAAGTTTGTTAAGTGTTCTTTGTATGTTCATTTAATTATTTGCAGTTAAAGTGAAAACGTGTTTTAAAGTTGGCAAAAAAAACAAACGCAAATAAAACAAGTGTAACGTCATATACATTGAGAGAACGTCATATACATTGAGAGAACGTCATATACGTTGAGAGAACGTCGTATACATTGAGAGAACGTCATATACATTGAGAGAACGTCATATATATTGAGAGAACGTCATATACATTGAGAGAACGTCATATACATTGAGAGAACGTCATATACATTGAGAGAACGTCATATACATTGAGAGAACGTCATATACATTGAGAGAACGTTTTGTAGAAGCTCATTTACTGGCAAGATCACCTAGAAGTGTGCTTTTTTCAAAAAGTGATATGTTAAAAACAGAGTTTTAACATAAACATTCTGCTTGGTTAAATATGAAATGGAGCACTGTTTTGCGGACAAACGAATCTAAGTTTTATATTTTTGGATCAGATGGTCATCAGTATGTACACAGACCAACAAATAATAATTTGGCTCACGTTACACTAAAAATACAATAAAGTTAGGTGATGAAAGGATTATATGAGAATTAAAATTTTTATTCGTTAAATTAAAAATTCTTGCTTATCAAATTAAAAATTCTGAGTAGTATGAGCGGGATCTTTAGTATCTGTATAATGGCGGAACCAATGTCGAATCAGAATCTAGGCTTGTAACAGTTCCTTCTTCAATAAATTGATTTTCTTAAAATTTTACGAAGTTAGTACTAATGTTAATATTTTTCAAGAACCGGATGCAGCACAAAAACTTTGTTAAATTTAAAATATGATATTATATTTTATGGTTCGTATTCTTAAAGATCGATAAAATGTCCGACTGTGAAATTTGCCTGAGCTAAACAATTTAGAAAATGGGCCATGTGCTGCTGACTCTTCTGTGTTTGACTCTCAATCTCAATATATAAGGAATTAATTATGCATGTGTCAATTCTAATATAATTCATATTTGTTTATGCTATTCAAATTTTAGATCAAATTAAAAATTCTGAGTGCTTTGACCAGATGCCGCAAGCAACTAGGCTACTTAAAAGCCAACCTGTATGTTTATATTAGGTAATATTCTAGCATATGGTATTTAAGTTCAAAAATATAAACTGGATGTAGAGTTAATCTAAACATAGGTTATTTAAGAATAAAATATAATTCATTAAAAAAAAAAAGTTGAATAAAATTATATGAAATGATTCTGAATTGTCATATGTTCTCATATTGTCTGATATCAGAAGCTCCGATTGGACTTAGTAAGGCTGGCCTTACCAGAAAGACATCAGATTGTCGATGTCTTTCTGGTAAGGCAAGTATGGCTTTCTCTGATTGTCCGCAAACATTTGTTGGAACTTTAGTGACCTGAAGGAACATACTTTATAAGAGATTATAACCTTTATGACATTTTTGGAAAATAGAGAAAATCATTTAGCTACTTCCTAAATAATATCAATAATATGGTCGAAACCCCCATTTCGGTCTGGAATGCCCATGCCAGGGAGACAAACGTAGAACAATAAGAGTTGAGGTATATTCCAGTAGGAACAACCCAGCTAGCTTACACAGAGGGATCCCGTACGGTATCGAAGAGAGAAGTTTGAAATAAGAGCTGGTAATCAAAGGATTTCAAGGTCATCGTCAAATAAGTGACTTGCAATCAGTCTTGTTTCTTTGATTTTTTTTCTCTCTCAAAAAAATACTTTTGCAATACAGAATCTATTAGAATATCTATTCAATGGTAGTTTTCCTTCTTTAAAGACATCCAAGGAAAAACTAACAACTCAATTATTTAAACGAGATGAACGTCTTCTTTTTTTAGCGATAATATTGAGACTTAAGGTCTACCAACCTACTTTGCTATGGTAACTTCTACCATTTTTTAAAACAAGACTAAAGCCTATAGTACATACAGGGTTAGTAATTATACATTTGCAGATAAAGCTTGTAAAATTGCTTTTAAATGCCATAAGAAACGTTAAAAACTTACTTGATAAGTCCAACTGTAGTAGCTTATGCTTATTAACGTTGTGGTACGTACTTAAGAACTAGTATTATCTTAAGAATATTAAAAAGAAAGCCTAAACTGATCCTCCTATAAAACTTGAAAAAATAAATAAGTTCTTTTTTTGTGGAATTCTCTCCTTTTTCGATTGATGACTCTTTTAGTGTTCATTAACCTAAATTTTTTTAAGAAGATGTTTTCTTACTTTACGATACTTTTTTAAAGTATTTTTTTAATACCAAATATTAAGGTAAGCGAAGCATTTTTCTTTTTTTTTTTTTCATATGTTTAATTTTACAACTTTCGCTTATACCATATTCACACGAGTGACGTTTTTACATATAACTTTTTGATAATAGTTTACGAGAAGTAAAATTTTTTAAACGGGTGACAACTGAAAAACAAGACTGGATTTAACGGCACATCTCTTTTAAGGTATAAGGTAAGACAAAAAGGAAAAATGTTTTAAAAAGTATTTTTATTCTAGTTTTTATCTATATAATCAGTTACTATCAATTAAACCATTCCTTCTGACTTTATCAACTAGGCCTAGTATAGGCTGAGCTAAACTCCACATGAGCTCAATATTAACTTTATTAAGAGAATACTTGATTCTTGAGCGTAATTTTTTAAGATTTTCTGCATACCAATTATTCTTGTAGACAAGGCCTTTCAAAATACTCCAAAAATTTTCGATAGGACGACATACTAGCAAGTTTGCAGGGTTATCCGCTTTCTCAACAAAAAGGGCTTTTTTCTTGTTTAGGTACGTGATAGTGAGATGATGCTTTTTTCTTGTTTAGGTACGTGATAGTGAGATGACTGCTTTTGGATAGTGAGATGATGCCAAATCAGCCCAGAACACATATGCGCCATCTGAATGATACTTATCCATGAATGAAATAAGTCTCTTTTTAATGCATTTAAGTAGATTTTTTGATTTACAGCCAGTCCATTAGGCAAAAAATAGGGCTGAGAAATGCTATTTTCAGAAAAAGCAATCCATAGAAATTTTTTTTGAAACTTTTGTTTTGTTTGGTATTTTACTGTAAATGGAGTAGATTTTAAATTGCTACTATAAAATATATCATTTCCATTGATATTGGAGTGATTTAACGTGAAATAACTCCAGCATCAACGTAAAATGACTCATCATCATTGATTGGTTAATGATTTTTGAATTTCTGATACAATTGACTGTACTTAATTCTAGCAACTGCTTTTTTCTGGTCAGAATGTTTTGGAAATGTCATTTTTTTTCTTGGTTTAATTTTTTTCTTTTTTTTTTTATGTTTTACTAATGTGTTGCTGAGCAAAGTTGAACTTTTTTAGCTGCCTGTCATTAAGAAACTTTGTCTTTATGGTCAAACATAAGTTTGAGCTTTTAATGTTTGTCTTGATCATTTTCTTAGCTTTTCCTCCACTTCCTTGAACTCTTTGGTAACCAAATACACTTTCAGCACATTTAATTATCTTGTAGATAGTACTGTTAGGTATATTCTCAGTTTTAAAGTGGTCTTAAGAGAACTTTTTACCAGCATTTCTGTAATTTAAATAAAATTCATACGCACGTTTTCTAATCTCCTTTGTTTTGAACTTTGTTTTTTACTCATTTCTCTATAAAAAATAAAAAACATAAAATAAAACTAAAATAAAAATACTTTCTAAAACATTTTTCCTTTTATACCTTAAAAGAGATGTGTCGTTAAATCCATCTCATTTATAGTTGTCGCCCATTGTTATTATTTACTATTACTATTATCATTATTATTATTATTATTATTATTATTATTATTATTATTATTATTATTATTATTATTATTATTATTATTATTATTATTATTATTATTATTATTATTATTATTACTATTATTATCATTATTATTATTATTATTATTATTACTATTATTATTATTATTATTATTATTATTACTATTATTATCATTATTATTATTATTATTATTATTATTATTATTATTATTATTATTATTATCATTATTATTATTATTATTATTATTATTATTATTATTATTATTATCATTATTATTATCATTACTATTATTATCATTATTATTATTATTATTATTATTACTATTATTATTATCATTATTATTATTATTATTATTATTATTATTATTATTATTATTATCATTATTATTATTATTATTATTATTATTATTATTATTATTATTATTATTATTATTATTATTATTATTATTATTATCATTATTATTATTATTATTATTATTATTATTATTATTATTATTATTATTATTATCATTATTATTATTATTATTATTATTATTATTATTATTATTATTATTATTATTATTATTATTATTATTATTATTATTATTATTATTATTATTATCATTACTATTATTATCATTATTATTATTATTATTATTATTATTATTATTATTATTATTATTATTATTATTATTATTATTATTATTATTATCATTATTATTATTATTATTATTATTATTATTATTATTATTATTATTATTATTATTATTATTATCATTACTATTATTATCATTATTATTATTATTATTATTATTATTATTATTATCATTATTATTATTATTATTATTATTATTATTATTATTATTATTATTATTATTATTATTATTATTATTATTATCATTATTATTATTATTATTATTATTATTATTATTATTATTATTATTATTATTATTATTATTATTATTATTATTAGTATTATTATTATTATTATTATTATTATTATTATTATTATTATTATCATTATTATTATTATTATTATTATTATTATTATTATTATTATTATTATTATCATTATTATTATTATTATTATTATTATTATTATCATTATTATTATTATTATTATTATTATTATTATTATTATTATTATCATTATTATTATTATTATTATTATTATTATTATTATTATTATTATTATTATTATTATTATTATTATTATTATTATTATTATTATTATTATTATTCCATAAATCTAATAATTCCCTTGTATCAGCTATACTCCATACAAATTTATTTACAGGAGATACAACAAGAACAGTATTAGCTACGCTGGCATTAATAATTTCTTGATCTGTATGAGACTATGTAGAAAATTTAAGTTTACCAGATATTATGTATTAGTCTATCACCTACTAAAAAGAATAAATAAATTGAATCTGGCAAAAAAAAAAGAAAAGAAAAAAGAAACAAGGAAGTGCTTGACAATTGAAGAGCAGTTTTCCAAAACTGGTTCAGTCAAAAAATGAAAAAAATGAGATAACTCATTTTTCTGGAAATTCTCTCTGATGTCTATTTAATGAATAAAACCGTTTCATGCAAAACTTGTTATATGGCAATATAAAGTAAGTACAAAAAATTGACATTTTTCCAAAACTTGGTAAGTCATGATACGAATTCTTTCCAAAACTGGTTATGTCCATGCGCATGCGCAATGAAAGCATTTTGTTGCAATGGCGTCGAACGACAATATAGATGTATCGGAGCTCCTTGATGAACTCGCTTCCCCAGTAACACCCGGTAGAGGACGAAAAAGAATTAAAGAATGGCAGAAAACAAAAGATAAGAGTACAAAATATAAAAAGATCGATAAAGTGCCAATACTACGCTGCCAACATCGTAATGGCCAGTGTAGGGCTGGTGACCTAGTTTCGAAAGATTTACAAGGTTGGTCTCTTCTAATATTAATAGATCTATTATTAGACAGTAG
Organism: Hydra viridissima; assembly: GCF_058129835.1. Lineage (NCBI taxonomy): Eukaryota > Metazoa > Cnidaria > Hydrozoa > Anthoathecata > Hydridae > Hydra > Hydra viridissima. The sequence goes on along the minus strand of NW_028324301.1, from coordinate 17,769,453 downwards.
TCTAATAGTTATAGTTATAGTAATATAATCGAGTCTAGTTATTATTGAAAAAAATAACTTTTTGTTTTAAGGATTAGACCTATATATCTTATTATTAATATAGGCTATATTTTATTAGTTTTTAATAAAGTACTATTGTTTATTATAAAAATGGTTTTATATTTATAATATTTTAATGTTAATATCTAAATTTAATATAATAAAATTGTAATATAATTTATGTTATATTTAGTTATATTTTCTTTTGTTTTTAGGATTTTTCGATGCATTTTACCAATGTGGAGAAAAGATTGAGCAAGACAAGTTCATTCTAAGGCATGTGTCGAGTAAAATGCCATCTAGAACAAGACATCGTAAGGCATTGCAGACTAAAACACGCCGGCAAATACTTAACTACACTGTGCGCAACAGTGCAGGTGACCTAGTCCCTGTATGTTCTAAATCATTTAGATCGATTACATGTTGTTTTGCAGACCGTATTCAGAAAATACAGCGCAACTACGCCCAGAATGAAAGCTCTGTTATTAAAGAGACCAGAGGTGGATCCAGACAGAGTCTCAACGATATAAGGATAACAAAAAGCATCACAGACTTCATCGCTACCTATCGATGCAGAGAAAGTCATTATGGGAGAGGCAAAAATGTGAGGTCGTATCTTCCCCCAGAGCTGTCTATTGCGAAAATGTGGCGCACGTGGAAATCTAAGCAACATGAAAAAGCTTCGTTATCAAATTTTACTCGAGTGTTCATTTCCAAATTCAACTTAGGCTTTGGAAATCCTAGAACTGATGTCTGCTCTTTTTGTGAGACAACGAAAATGGAAATTAAGAGTGCAAGCACACCAGCTGCTAAGCAAAAGCTTATTACTGACTCGCGAGTCCACAAACTGCGTGCTTCAAAGTTTTTTGATCTGTTAAGAAATACTCAGCCTGATACAATCACTATTTCCTTTGATATGCAGCAAAATCAACCACTTCCCAAGCTTAGTGTAGGTGAAGTTTTTTATGCTCGCCAGGTATGGCTGTACAACCTTACATTTGTAAGGCAGGGTGCAAAACAAGACAAACAAAATGTGGACATATACACATGGCTTGAGACTCAAAGTAGACGCGGAAGCAATCAAGTAGCTTCTACATTATTGAACTACTTAGATAAGATTGAAGATGAGTGCAGTCAAAATGAAGTGAGTCCTAAAATTATACGCCTTTTTTCAGATGCTTGCTCATCGCAAAATAAAAACTCTGTTGTAATGAGCACTCTGATGAATTTCATTAAAAAAAGTGAAGTTTTTACAAAAATTGAACATTTTTTCCCTATTCGAGGGCATAGTTATATGCCTCCAGATAGAGTGTTTGGAAGAATAGAGAAAATGCTTAGAGGAATATTATGATATTTTTTCTGAATTTGGCACTTTACACGTATTTGGAATAAACTGGGAAATGTTTGATTTTCAGTTGGTAACAAAAAATATTTTAAAATCAAAGCCACCATTCTTAATGAGAGAACAGCGAGTGTTAACCTATACTAAAACTGCACTGTTTGTTCAGACAACCTACAATTCTGAACCAACAATGGTAACAGTTTTGGCAAAGGGGAAGAAAATCGAGGCGCTTGAAAAGGCTGTTAAATTAACCCAAGAAAACAAAGTTAAAAAAAGTTAAAGCTGATGATGTGCGAAAACTTATGTCATTTTTTACTATTCCAGCTAATGCAGTTTCATTTTATAATGATGTATTGGGAGCGAATGTTGAAGGAGAAGGAGAGGAAGTTCAGATCTATGATGATATCACTGAATCTTTTTTGTAAAAATTTCCTATAACTGATGTTTGTTCTATTATTAATATTTTTTGTTATATTTTTTTGAAATATAATGTATTTTTATTTTGTTAATTGTATCATTTAAATTTACTTCATTTGACATAATCCACATATTAATATTATCACTTCACTATTAAGACGTGTGTCTTGTCAACTACTATTACATGTAGATACTTTATATTTTATTGCAACTGTTAGTGTTCTTGTTTAGTGTGTTTTGGAAAATTTTTCAATAAAAAGCCAAAAATAATACATTGGAGATTTAAATTATTGCATATTGTTGTTACTAATGTTGTTATTAATGTTATTCTGTAATAATGTTGTTTAAAATTAAGTATTTTGTAATCATATTAAGCTTTCAATCACTGCATTTGAAGAATAAATGACTTTAAATAAATACAAATAAAAAGTTTAATGTGATTATCTTCAATTAAGATTATCATTAAAGGGTTTTAGTCTAAGTTCAGTTATTTTTTAAAGACAATACTTCCCAGCAAACAAAAAGACGTCTTTTAGTCGTCTTTAAGACGTCTTTCAAGATCGAGGAAGACGTCTTAAAGATGTCTTAAAAAGGTCTACGTTGTCCGTCGAAAAGACGTCTTACTCAAGACTGTTTAAAGACGTCTTACTGAAGACAGCTTAAAAACGTCTTGTCTAAGACGGATTAAAGACGCTTTATTCAAGACGGTTTACTGAATATAACCAGCACACAAAAGACGTCTTGTAGTTGTCTTAAAGACGTCTTATAAAGATCAAAAAAGACGTCTTAAAGATGTCTTAAAAAGGTCTACATTGTCCGTCGCAAAGACGTCTTGCTTAAGATTGTTTAAAGGCGTCTTACTTAAGACGGCCTAAAGATTTATTTAATTATGTTTTAAGAAAACTGTGTAGTATTAATGGTATATTTAGGTTGCGATTACCTATTGTATTAACAACATTAAAAACACTATTGAGCAAGTTCAAGTTCTTACTTTGTTTTTTGGAAACATTATTAAAGAAGAAAAAGAAAATTATTAAAAAAAAAAAAACAACGCAAATAATTTAAAAAGGTACATATAATACAGTTAGTTGGATTGTTACCAAGTATCTTTCTATTTAACAATTTATACAACATATAATAATATATACAATATATAACAATAAAAAAGAATATTTTTTTATTTTGTTTTTTGCCGTGAAGGAGCATTTTTACAATACCGTCCAATTTGCTGTTTAATTTCAGCATTTGAAACCTTTTCAAATCTTCTTTTTATAACTTCTAAAAATCAAATTAATCATGTAGGATATATTTATCAAATATATTGGAAATAAATTTAACTTAACATAGATTTTTAACTAAATTAAAAGTTGAATAATTTAAACCTATTTTAGATTACCTTCTATTAAGTCATACAGTTTAGTTGATAACAAACCAATCTTTCCACCAGAACCTTTTAAGTTGAACTGTGTCAACAGGTTATTTGTAAATAATCTTAAAAACATATCGAATAAATGATAAAATTTATGAAAAATATTAAACAATTTATAATTATTGATTTCCATAATTACTATACATGAAAAATATATTTACCACAAATACGAAAAATGATTCCTATGCAAAATGTAATAAAAAAACCTATTCATGACCAATCTTGTCAGTTGTTTAAAATCTTCTGCACCTAAAAAACTGAGCTGTTTAACCTAAATAAAAGTTTGGCAAAATAATTATAAAAAAATAACTATTTTCACTTTTAATTTATATGGATTATAAAGATTTACATATGGATAAAGATTTACCAAATCAAGTCGAACACAATCATCCTCTAAACTTTTGATAAAATCCTCATACTCTGCAATAGTGTCTAATTTCTTGATTGCAAAATTACTATTGGATTGTTTGTTTATAGCTAAAATAAGCTCCTGGTTTTCAAGAACCTTTGAAACCATCTTGAACATCATGTGTTGGTATTCTAAATTATATGAAGAAAATGAAAAAAGAAATATACAAAATGCAAAACATTTATTAATACATTTTCAAAATTGTTTACAAGTATTATTCTTATACCTAAAAAAAATCCAAATGTGAGAACAAACTCTCCACATTTTACTTACTCCAAATAAAAAAATCAAGTAAATGTTAAAAAGCTTACTTCCAACTTCCATAGGAAACTTATTTTTAAGTAACTTCTCAGATCCAAGCGCTTGAATCATGGTTTTTTCTTGTGTCTGTTTTCTGAAGCTTTTTGTTTGGTTCTGATGTATGAGGTATAACTAAAGCAAAAAAAAAAATTATATATATAAATAATAAAAAGTTACTTTTTTAATCTGCAACAAATCTTTTTAAAAAATTTTTGGTACTTTGTTATTATTAATACATTTTTTTCTTATTTTAGGCTTTAGCTCCTCGAGACCACAAAAGTTGATAGGTAAGAGGAGGGGGATTATAATATTTTTTAGTTTAGAGTCTATAAAAAAAAATTATATATAAAAAAAAATTTGATTGTTCCATTTCAGTTGATTGTGAATGTAAAAATAAGTGAGACAAAGATAAAGTTAACAATAAAAGAATATTCCAACTTTAATGAACAAAAAATATAGTAGAAATATCAAAAATAATACATACATAGTGCACCAGAATATGAAGGTGATTGTTCCTCTGTAGTTGAATGTAGAGGTAAAGAAGTTTCAGCTAAAAATAGGAATTCAGTAATAGTGTAGATTAAAAATATATAAATTCTAATTTTGAAAAAATTGAAAATTAAGAGACAAAATGTACCAGAACACAGATTAGATTGTTTGGAAGTAGATCCAGATGACAAATTAGAGTCAAAAGATCTTTTTAATGGTTTTTTCAACACAGATTTAAAAACTGGCGGAGGCAAAGGAAAGTCAAGTAACTCTAAAACATAATAGTTTTATTTATTTTTCTTTTAGTATTTATACAAACATATTAATTTACAATATAGATTTGACATTAAACAAATAAAAATAAATAATTAACATAAATATAATTAAATGTAATTATACCATTAACATTACTTTTCACTTTAAAGGTATCTTTGGAAACACAAATATCAATTTCATCTTCTTCCTCTGTTGCTGTGGTGTAACAATATTCTTTTAGTTCTTCCATATTATCTAAAAGAATCAAAACTTTTATAAATCCAATATAAAATCAGATATTTTGCCAGCACATACATGGTGGCAAAATATTTGATGTTTATATTGGATTTATAAGAGCTATAATATATATATATATATATATATATATATATATATATATATATATATATATATATATATATATATATATTATAGCTCTTATAAAATATTTCATACCACTCTCAAATTTGATTTTAACAAGTTTATATTTGTCCCATGTCTCATCCACATCCAATTCATCTTTAACAGCTCTATGATAAGATACACCTGCAGGCCAGAATAATATTTTTTTATCAGTATCTATTCACCTTCTAGGAACAACATCTTCTATTTCCTCAAAGTTCTCTATCCAAACAGCTCTTGCCCAAATCATGGTGTAAAACTAAATCATGAAAAAAAAATAAAAAATTTAAAATATCAACAAAAGTCTTATATTAAGTTGGAATAACAGAAATAAGTAGCAATAACAAAAGACAACTGTCTTTTAATTTAAAAAACTTATAAAGGAATAAAAAGGAACAAAAAAAATCATTAGGTTAATAATTATGGTGATAATGACAAGGAAGAGCACTAATTTGTCTGAAAAAACAGACAAATAAAACAAAAAAAGGAATTAAAAACAGCGTTAAAATAACTGTGGGCAGTTTAAATAAATCTGTTTAATATTTTAAATATTTAAGATATTTTACTTCATCACTAACTATTAAAGGTAGTTTTAATAAATAATCTAAATAATAAAGAAATGAAACAATGTTATAATAATGTTATTTTATATATATATATATATATATATATATATATATATATATATATATATATATATATATATATATATATATATATATATACATATATATATACATATATATAACTTTATTTTTAACTTTATTTTTCCATTTTATTTGTTTTTTACAGTTTATATTTTTGTTTAAAAAGATAATCTTTAATTGAAATTATCTTTGCTTTATTTAAAAATGTATTTAAATGCAATTATTTATCATTTTTTGAAATTTAAAAAAACCACTTTTTAAGTAAAATTCAGTAAATGAACAAATAAAAGAAATAAAGTTAAAGAGCTAAAAAAGTAAAATTAAAAAAAAAATTATCTAAGAGATTTAATTTTTTATAACATTGTTTCATTTCTTTATTATTTAGATTATTTATTAAAACTACCTTTAATAGTTAGTGATGAAGTAAAATATCTTAAATATTTAAAATATTAAACAGATTTATTTAAACTGCCCACACAGTTATTTTAACGCTGTTTTTAATTCCTTTTTTCGTTTTATTTGTCTGTTTTTTCAGACAAATTAGTGCTCTTTCTTGTCATTATCACCATAATTATTAACCTAATGATTTTTTTTGTTCCTTTTCATTCCTTTATAAGTTTTTTAAATTAAAAGACAGTTGTCTTTTGTTATTGCTACTTATTTCTGTTATTCCAACTTATTATTAGGTTTTTGTTGATAATTTAACTTTTTTTTTATATTTATTTTTTTATAGATAATTTCAATTAAAAATTATCTTTTTATACAAAAATATTAACTGTAAAAAACAAATAAAATGGAAAAATAAAGTTAAAAATAAATCATTATATATATATATATATATATATATATATATATATATATATATATATAACTTTGGATACAAGATGCAAATTAATTAAACATAATAAATATAAAATATTTAATCAAAAGAAATTTGAACTTAAAAACCTTTCAATTAATGTTCTATTTCATGCAATAAAGGAAAGCATGCAAGACCTCCCTTCCAAGGTAGAACAACAACCTTTCGGCAAAGATTTTCCATTTTTAACTCAACAAAATTAACTCCAATTTCATCAATACTTGGTATGAAGAAAATTTGAAAGATTTTAGACTGAATAGGTTGTGTATATAAATCATTTTGTAAATCAAGTCTAAATATTCTACATTTAAAAAATCCAGATGATAATTTCTCATCAACAAAACAAAATTGATTTTCTCCTATGTAAAAACATGAATTATTCAGCTTCACTGAAACTTTTAGTTTTCGAGATTTTGTATTTAACATAGATTGTATACTTTGATATTGCTTGGCTATTTGAAAAACAGGACTCTTTGAGTTTTTTACTGCTTTCTTTAATGTCTGCATATAATTTTCGAAGGGAAAACAAGATATGTCATTTAGTGAACAATCAAATTTAACAACATCATCACAAATATGAAGTAAGCAGTGAACATTGTAAACACAGAATGAATTTGTATATAAATGTTTTGAGTTGATAACAAAATAATTAATGAGTTCTCTAGCAAAAGCAAGATAATGTTTCCTAAATTCACTGTCTTCATTTAAGAGAATTACCATTGCAACATGCAATGTTAGAAAATGATTATAAATTTCTTTGCTAACAACACCCTTTAAAACTAAGGGACCAGTGTATAAGATAAATTGTCTGAACTGTTGCTTTCCACTGATCTAACTCTAAAAGGGAACGTGGTTGTAGAGCAAATTCAGATGGCATCATACCACGTAAGCTTAACAGATTATCAGATATTTTTTTTATTTGGCCATTTGAAAGTCTACAATGTTTTGGACCAGACTTTAAAAAAATAAGTATACGTCTTACTACACCAAGACAAACCATGTGCATGTAATCCAAAATAAAATCAGAAACACAAGATATTTTAAGTTGAGCTAAAGGAGTAAGAGATTTCTGATGATCAGTGTACAAAAAGGAATTAAACTCTTCAGTTAATCTTGGAGTTGATGCGTTGTTATCAATATAAACCACTCTATGCTCTTCATAAAATCCTTTAACTTGGCATCGTTCACAGGAGTAATATCCTGTATGACTTTGTATACATTTAAGAAAAGAGCGAGAAGGTGCATCACATATGAATGCTTTAAGTGTAACATCAATTTTTTTATCATTATAGTATAAACCTTCACCACTTAACAATAAAGATTCTTTGAGAAAATCATTAAGAAAACCATCCAAGCAGTCTGGTTTACCATCACCACAGAAAAGTGCAATGATAAAAATATAGTTCTCTATAAGACCAAGTATTGGCCATAATTGAAGATTAGAAGATTTGAAAAGAGGTAGCCCATCAACATTAATAGTAATTGATAACCCAGTACATTGAGAATCATTTTTCAAATTCAAAAAATTATTTATGCCATCAGCAATAGTAAAGTAAGCATAAGTTCCACCACACTTCCTATCTACTGTAACAACTTTAGAGGGTTTTAAAAGCGTTCTTGCATCTTTTGGTAACTCTGATTGACCATGTTTTTTAAGAATACTCAAAAGCTCGTTTAATTGGTTTTGAGAAATTTTGCTTTTCGAAGACCACATTGCTAAATCTTCTGATAATGTTTCTGTTGTCAAAAGTGGTGCTGCATTAAAACATTCAAAATTCTCATAATTACAACTCAAAGACTTATTGTTTTCTTCTTTAAAAACATTATTTAGGGCTTTACAAGGATTTTCAGGCTCAGCCTGAGAAGCATTAAAATCAGGATTCAAATTCGATGTACTATCATTAATATCTTCATCTTCAAATGTCATTATAAAATTCAACATACTTTTATTCAAGCGACGACGCTTCATTCTATTTTCAGTTTCCATAATGATACCTATATAAAACCTTTTTCTAGAATAATGATTTAGAGAATTAATATTGGTCGAGATAAAACTTTTTATGAAAAATTTCACATCTTTAAAAGACACTAAGTTTATTCACGCCGAAAGTCTTTTTAAAGACGTCTTTAAGACGACTAAAAGACGTCTTTTTGTTTGGTAGAATTATTCGAAAAATAAAGACGTCTTTAAGGCGTCTTACGAAGACGAGCGATTTTTCACTACGATAGTCTTTTAAAAGACGTCTTGAAGACGTCTTACGAAGACGCGCAATGTTTCTCGACCATACAGTCTTTTAAAAGACGTCTTCAAGACGTCTTACGAAGACGCGCAATGTTTCTCGACCATACAGTCTTTTAAAAGACGTCTTAAAGACATCTTGAAGACGTCAATCGAAGACAAGACCATTTAAAGACCTGAATAAGACGGTCTTAAGACGTCTTATGTTTGCCGGGTTACTTTATGTAAAATTAAAAGATGTTACAACACAACAACCAACAGTTATAGAAGAATTTTTAACCTAGTACATTTTATAGTTCAACCAAAACTTATTAAGTCACATGGACTTACACAGTTTTGGAAAAATGAACACATTTTAAAGGCTTAAAAAGTGGCTTATAATAAACAAAGATTTACCAAAGCTTAATTATAAATGAAGTGTAAGTAATTTGAATGTTTTCAACTTATAAAAATTTACATGTGAGTTTTAGTTTTTTCATAAACAAAAAAACCTAAATATCTCAAAACTACAAAAACCTAAATATCTCAAGACTTAACAAGTTTTGGAAAACTGCTCTTCAATTGAATTAAAGGCACGGTCGTTCAGAAGCGACAAGTTATTATACTCAAGCGCAGTAGAAGCTTAAAAAAATTCAACTTTTAATAATGGCTACAGTCCGTAGCAACGAATTTTCTTATTTAGTTGACTGATCACTTATACATGTTTCCATATAAATCAACATTTTAAACTCTTTCTAAAACTGAAATCATAATAAGCATATCTCAATTGCATAAGAAAATGATTCAAATAAGATAAAAATTGTATCAAAAAGTTTAAAGTTGCGCTTTTCTAAGTAAATTAACATTCTTGAATATGCTGATTTGTTTACACTTTTAAAAACACATCAGCTAATTTTCTGAGCGTAGAAATTAAATGATTTTTTTTTTTAATTTAGATGAGTTTTATAGAATTTAACACTTTTATCAGATCTTTTCAGGTGTTTTTTTTTTTTAATTTTAATTACTCCTCTTCTCACTCCTTACTCTTACAGGTTTATTTACTTTTGCTTTGTACTCATATTTGGTCTCTTTATTGTTTGCTATTACAATTGTAGTTGCGTAATTGTGTAATTTATTGTGCACAATGAATATGTAGTTCAATGACTATATATGGCTCGTTGTGCATAATTCATTGTGCACAATGAATTTAGAAATGATATTTAAATTGTAAAAGCGAATGAACATTACGAGAAAATATACAGCAAACAGAATTTAGTTGTCTTGATATTACAACAATAAAGATTTGTGCTATTTTAGGATCAAGGACATATATTGATGCAATGTTTTCACCTGTTTGGCAACTTTTTACTGATCAACTTTAAAGATTTAATTTTTTAAAACTAGCTTGAAGTTTCCTTGAGTTAAAATTTTGGTCAAATTAGATTAAAAATTGCTCTAAACAGAGTGGTTAGGTTTTTATTTAACACTTTCAGCATTTTTCACTGAATTATGTGATTTGCCTTTCTTTTTTTTTTTTTTAATGTTTGACATGATACCAGAACTTTCATTATCTTTTTAAAATACAAGAATGTTTATATATTTAGTGGACCAGTGAAAAATTGCCAAACAGCTGATGAAACATTGCATCAATACATAGAAGTTGTTCATGAATATGAAGCAAAAGGAAGGGCGGATTGCAAAAAAACCCGCAAGAGTAAAGAGTCTCCAGCTATTGGTTTATTTAAGCCTCGGCTTAAGCAAACAAATTACTTGATTAAAATTAGAAATGTTGTTGTCAAATAAATGATAATGAAAATGATGATGATGATGATGACGATGATGATGATGATAACGATGATGATGATAACGATGATGATGATAACGATGATGATGGTGATGATGATGATGATAACGATGGGACTGATTGTGGTATTATTAATGATTTATCAAGGCAGATGCACTTATGATTAATATCTAAATCATATTCTTTGATTGAATTAAAAAATTTTTTACATATACATGCAACAGTCAACATAATTAAAAGAGAATTTGTTTTAGTACTGGATATCAAATCTTCAGGTAAAATAAGCTGTTTTTATTTTGGACATGTTTCATTGAGTTGGTTAACCTTTATATTTTCCACAAGACACAAAAAACAAAATAAGTGTTCACATTTTTTTAGAGTTGCTGGTTGTTTTGATATTTTACCACAAAAATTACACTGGTAAAGTTGTAAATGAGGATTGATTTATTTTTTTAGTTCTTCAATATCTATTTCCAACTCGTGCTGTCACAATGCTTTTTTTAATGGTAGCAATCATGGAAGATGACCACACTTTTTTACCAATGCCAGGGCAACCAATAAGCTTTTTATTTTTGTTTTAGTGATTTAGTAACATTTAAACTTTTACTGAGTTTTTCTACCTGCTGACAACAATAGCATTCATCACAATGAGTTTTCCAGTTCATATTTAAAAGAAGTTTTGTTGATTTCATTCTTTTGATCCAATTCTTTGTGGTATCATTACGTTTTGAAAATTTCTAGATGAGTGTACATTCTCTAAATCTGACAACATGACAAGGAATACATATTTCAATGTTATTTTTTTAGTTTATTCCAATAGGATACTTTTTATTCCCAACCAAATATCCACAGACCCTGTAAATAAGATTCAAATTTTTGTAATGGATTTTCATCTTAAAAATAATAAAACTTTTTGGATAGTTGTTGTGAATAGCCATCAAACTTATCCACATGCATTATGTGGTGTTTATATTCATGAAGTAAATTAAGCCAATAAATCAATAAAAAAACTGCATATAAAGTAAAAGATTTTATTTAAAATTATTAGAAACATTTAGTAAATTTTTTACATAAGGACAATTTTTATTTCACAAACGATGTAAGTAAAACGTTATCAATTTAGGACAATGGTTAGATGTAAATTTTGAACAAGAAAAAAAAAATTGACTGCTAAGTTTTTTTTATAAGTAATAAAAAGTTAAAAGATTGATATAAGTAAAAGTAGAAAAACTTTTAAGTTTTACCGCTCAAAAAAAAAAGTAAAAAGACTTCCTAATTTGTAAACAAATCAAAGAAAAAGTTCTTTTAGGTAGATCCTCTTCAATCATAAAATAATATTCCCCTTTCACTTTACTTACTTCTTAATAAAATTAAGTTACCGAGACACAACTAACAGCCTAAAAGCTGGTTATCAACGTAGACGATTTTAAAAAACACGATGAGTAATGAAAAGTTGGTCGCTAAGTAAAAATTCATTCTGTAACGAAGGTCCGTAGCAATTTTGAAAGTTCTAAAATTTTCATAATCCAACTGCGCTTGCGCCCAATGACCTGTCGCTTGTTAAAAGAGTTTGAACGACCGTGAAGGTTAAACTTTACAATTGGTATAAGTTTGTTATGTATCAAAATACTTTAGCATACAATGTAGTTAACTATGTCATGCATATTCTATAAGAGATATAGGCCTAACCCCTACACTATTCACTACAAGTTTGTTATTTCACTTTAAGACTGCTTTAAGCCTACTACATTCTGAAAATGTAACATCTTCTTTTTAATAATAGTAAAAGGATAACACAATATGAATCATATTTCAGTTTAAGCTAACAACCAAACATCAACTTTATGAAAACCCTTGTTTGAGTAGCTTTAAAATTAAATATAAATCTTGCAGTAAACCATTTGATAATAAATCAAGCAACTGGTTTTACACTCCTGATACTTTCATCTGTTACATTTTTTTGTGTGATAACATATAGGGTAAAGTGACCAAATCCGAGCCAGTGACCAAATTTCAGCCACATTTTAAATTTAATATTTCTGTCTTGGTTTCTGCTTTATGTTTGTAAATCCGAATTTTTTGAGACTGGTATGAACTCAGCCAATAAAAAACCAACATTATTTTAGTTGGCGGGTGTTTATAATAGAAGTATTATAATAACAAATACTTATCTCAAAAAAGTACTAGTTTAGATTTAAAAGATTATGTAAACATCCAGTTTGAAGCTTATAAACATTAAATATTTATTACTTAACGAAATGGTAATTATTTTAAACTATAAATATATTTCTTAAAAAGACAATTTTAGTTTTATAATTATGCTGAGTCATTTCTATAGATTGTATTTCTGAATTAAATGCACCTGGTAGAAAGACCTAAATCCGGCCAGGTTTTATACCTTATTCCGGCCAAGACCGAAATTAGGTTCACGAGTGTCTAAAAGTTACTCATACTTGTAAGATATTTATATTATTAGATTTTGTTCTTTTAATATAACTACTTTATGTTATATTTATATCCTAAAAGTTATCAATCTTAAATATATGGACTTATTTAGTTAAATATTTATGTAATATTTTTCAAATATGAGGACGAAGACTTAAAAATAAACAAAAGTCTAAATAATTGAATATATATTGTTTCATGTAGATTATTGCTGATAAATTAAATTATATGAGAAAATAATCTTTAATTGAAAATTTTGATAATTTATAATATAAAGTTTTCATTTTAGAATGGCTGATAATAAAAAAAAATTTCATAATAAGAAACAATGTCTTCCAACTCGAGGTAAATATTTGAAATATAAAGAGGAAGTGTTACTTGAAGCTATAAACAGTGTTATTACTTCACCTAAAATGTCCGTTAGAGCTGCTGCTAAATTTTTTAAAGTACCCCGAGCAACTTTGCAGAGCAGGATAAAAGGAAAAATTGAGATTGGTTCAAAAGCAGGAAGAAAAAGTTTAATGCCACTTGATCTTGAAAAAAAGTTACTTGATTTTGCAGACAATAGAGCTAGGATGGGCATTGGTTTTGGTAAAGAACAATTCATGATATATGCTGGCAAGCTTGCCAGAAAATATGGATATTCTTTTAAGAATGGAAAACCATCTAATAAATGGTGGAGACTACTAAACAACCGACATTACAAAAAAGTAACTCTTCGACAACCAGAATCAACAGCATCAGTTCGTCATCAATGTATGAATCCGATAAAGGTGGCAAATTATTTTACTGCACTTAAAGAAGTCATTAAAGACTGTCAGCCTGAAGTAATATGGAACATGGATGAGACAGGGCTGCAGCTAGACTTTAAGGCACACAAAATTGTTGCTGCAAAAGGTACTAAATATTTACATATGAGAACCAGTGGAAATCGAGAAATGATTACTTTAATTGTTTGTGTGAATGCAGCAGGAAGAGCCTTACCACCTCATGTGATTCCAAAAGGGAAAACAGTAAAACCCCTTTAAAGTTTTCAAGTTCTAGATGCCCCTGAAGGAACCAACTGGAGTCCAAGTGAATCTGGTTGGACTAAACAAGGGATTGCAAAACTATGGTTTGAGCTTACATTTTTAAAAAACATTGGACCACAACGTCCACAAGTTTTAATTTTGGATGGCCATGATTCCCACAATTTCGTGGAGTTAATAGATATGGCCATACAAAACCAAATTGAAATTGTTGAATTACCTGCTCATATACAAGCAATTGGCTTCAACCTTGCGATCGAACTGTATTTAAGCCATTCAAAGTTTCATATAATAAAGCAGCCCAGGATATGATGTCTAATCATCCTGGGGTTATAATAAACAAGGCCAATTTCACAGGACTTTTAACCAAGGCCTGGAATAAAAGTATGACAAAAGCCAATATTGAATCTGGCTTTAAATCATGTGGAATCTTTCCATATAATCCTTCAGTTATTCCAGCTGAAGCTTACTTGCCAAACTATGTGTATTCTGAAGACAGGTTAGTGACTAATCTCTTTGATTAAATTAAAACAATTGATAATACAACAACAGTTGAGCAGATTAATCAAACAACAGACAGCACAAAAATACTTTTACCGGATATTGAGTTGGAACAACATATAATTACCAACCCAAGATTTGCTATAGCAAATGATCATGACTATTTACCTGAACCAATAACCGTAGTAGAAATTCCAGAACATAGAAGTGGTGGTTTAGTGGAACTAAGTATGAAAACTGTAAAACTAAAAGCTGCAAGTAATAAAGCTGCATTTACTAGTAAGTTTGAAGACAGCTTTAGGATGATGTCTGACTCTGAAATTGAACAGCCTATTGTACAGTATGAAATTGATTTTACAGTTTCAACTCCTTTAACTTCTGATTTTGTAAAAACTCGTTCTTTTGCCCCAAATTTCCCTTTTAAAAATTCATCTTATCCAGGAGATGGAGATAATGATATTTTGCCATATTTAGATGCAAATTTTACAAAAAGCAAAAAAGCTAAGTATGCAGACAAGTTTTTTGTGCTTACTTCTAAGGAAGCATATGAGTCACAATTAAAGCAGGTACAAAAAAAAGCTCAAAATGAAACGGAAAAAGAAATGCGTAAATTGAAAAGACTACAAAACTTAAAAATAAAGGAAGCAAAGATATTGTCAAAAGATAATCCTAGAAAAAAACCTTCACTATAAAAATGAACCAATAAAAGTATTAAAAAACAATGTGTAATTTGATTATGTTGTTATGAATTTTTGTTCTTATTGCTTAAAAAAGTCTTTTATATAGTTCACTGAATTCTTTTTTTTTTTTTAACATAAATATATTCTATGCAAATCTTTTAAAACAGCAGGTCAGATTATTACATTGACTTAAATTATCCTGATTTACACATAATAGGTTCTTATTTAAAATATTAAACCTAGTTTTATGTTTGGTTTTTATTTGCATTTAAAATTTCCTTTTATTTGTTACCAACATGTAAACGTTTTTTTTTTTCTTGCCCTTGGACAAGGTGGTGCAACTCATCTCCTGAAAACATATTTTTTTACAAGTTAAGGCATCCTTACTAAGTTTAGGCAAGTTTATTGATTAATGCTTAGTATTAAGTTAAGCAATCATTTTCTAATTGATGTTTAAGAACATGTTCATTTTAAATTTAACCTAAATAAACTTTAAGTAAATCCAATTTTGCTAAAACTGTTTTACTTATTGTTTATCTGTCAACCGGCTAATTTGTGGATTTAAAAAAGTTATTGATACAATATTTAGTAATACAATTAATTTTTAAATATTTTAAATGCCAACCCATAAAAGTATTGGTAAAAAGCTTGTCTTTGATATTGGCTGTAATTAGGTTCATTCCGCAAAGGCCTGACTGAAATTTGGTCATAGTGGCTGTATTTTGGTCTAATTTATATACTTTTTGTTATCGTTGTTTTTTTTCAAACAATTTTCATTTACAATAAATGCTGTAATTATATCCTAAATGCTGAAAGATTTATCTTTCTAGAAATGCATAGTTTTCATATAGACCTTCTTGTTAATATGTCTGTAGAAACTATTTTGTAAAGATGCGGCTGGAATTTGGTCACTTTACCCTACGTACACGCTTTTTCTAGATAAACATTTAAGAAATTGGCACCATGTTTTTTATAGAAAAACAAAGAGATATTCCGTAACATTTATTTGTTCTGGGTTTTCGGGGCGGTACAAAAGTTCCTCAAATGTTCTGTGAACTTTTGTTCAAGTTGCGTTCACACCAGAGAATATTTGTTCATGTTCCATGTTCCACGGAATGTTCCATCAAATATCCCCTCGTGTGAATCGCATATAACAACTGCTCACCTGCACTTTGAATACAAGTTTAATGTTTAAAAAAAGTTCGTCTTCTTTCTTCACCACTTTTATTACACCGTCAAATGCAATTTCATAATATCAAATATATGGTTATGAAAAGTGCCGGGAAAAATGCTTGAGAAGCATTGGAATGAGAATAAATTCATTACGCAACATCCATGTTCTTTTAAAACTACATCTTGTGGAACATTTAAAAATAGTCACTAGTCAAACTTTGTATAGTAATTCGTTAGTCATCAATAGACATTCTATGATGATCGCTGACAATATCTAATGCTTCGAAAACGTTGCGCAGTCTGTTATTCGAACTTCCAGTATATTGTGGAGATCTAACGCTTAAGGATTCTCATCACTAGTACAAATCTCCATAAAAAAAAAAAATTTAAAATGGACCACTAGTGGCTTCGAGTTACTATTGATTACTATTTTAAAGTTAGAGCAGTGGTACCAGTGACAACGGCTAATCATCAAGGAACTAAACTAGCGTACTCTTTGGTGCCTTATAGACGTCCCCCCCCCCCCCAATTAATTTTTCAAAAATTTTCCACCCAGGACATTCTTATTCCAACCCCCCGGCTATTAAATTTTAGAAAAAATTCCATCCAAAACAAGACAATTTTTTATAAAAACTTTCTTTTTCGCTACTTACTTACGTTACGTAATATCATTCATTTAAAAAACGTTTGTTCTTCTTTATTATATATTTACTTGTTTTCAGACACAAATATATATGTTAATAATTAACAAAAACATTACTTAGTTATTGCTTTAAGTATTTAAAAAAACTCGAAATTTTTCAGACCCCCCCCCCGCCCCCGCTTATTGAGTTTAAGTAATATTTCCAACCCCCCCCCCCCCTTCTATTAGGCACCAAAGAGTATAATGCGCGTTATTTGGTAAATTTCAAGATGTTTAAAAACATTAAAACAAGACTGAATTATTTGAAAAATATTGTCTTATCGTACGAGAATCCTTTTCCTCATAATTGCCTGTTTTAAAACTTTTTTAAAGATAGCGATCCCATAAGAATTACATGTTTTTGTAAAGATTTGGTAAGACTTAATTTTATTTGAAATTCCACAGCATAAATGAACAATACCTTGTTCCGGTAAAGAGGATTTTTAACCATTTTTCACTAAATTTAAAAAGTGAGTAATGATCACCAATCCTTTCACTTTATATCAACAAAAAATTTGAAGTCCTCGTACTATTATATTTCCAGTTAATCATGGTATAATTCGTAACAGCAAACAATACAAACTATAACTTTTTGAATCATTAAAAACACAGAAATTGTCATGTCGGTAAAAGGTCGTTGAAAGGAACTGTCTAAATACAAACCGAAGTTACTTTGATTCTAACACAAATGAAAAGGTTTGAACGAGTTACTGTTACTATATCAAAGTACCAGAAATTCTTTAACTAATAGGTAAAATGGAAATTCTTAACATTTAGTGTTTACTTTTTGTGCGTCTAGTCAGTCATTTTACTTATTCCAATTAGAGCGGCGAAAAGAAAGTTTGATTTCATAAAGGCAAGAGCAAAACTCTACCTTGTTGTTACTTACTGTCATTGCTGTCATTGTAAGTGACTCGTGAGGGCAGGGTCGTCAGTCCCTGTAGTTTCACACTACCCATATTTTTTATCATCATCATCATATCATCATCATCCATCGTCAGTTTTAGTTAAACAGTCACGTCAAGTTAAAAAAAGTAATGTTATGGAAAAGGCATAAGCGGCTCACTTAGGGCAGGGTCGCCAATCCTGAGTAGATTTAACTACTTGTTACCCTCACATAAAACAGCACAAAAGGTAGTTCTAAACTAGGAAAATAGGTGGCAAGATTCTAGTTATACACTAAGAAGATTATTAGCTTTCGGTTTACGCCCAGGCCATGCTTCTTTCATATACTTTTTTCTTGATGGCTCCTGAGGACTATCTTCAATTATGTCAGTTCTCATTACTATTTTGGTGTGTGTTGGCATTGTTGGTCGCATAACATCTGGGCTTTCTACATCAGGAGCAGATGTTATCTTGGGTATCATTAGCGTAGTTGAACTTACAGGCTCAAATACTGATGGATCATTATATAGGTTATTAACCTGAAACTCTTGCCTTATTTTATTTGAAGTAGGGTCAGAGCTACGTTCAACAATTTGTTTGTTCACCTAATAAGAAATTTTAAAAAAATAAGATTTCTTTTTTTACAAAAACTTCAAGAATATTAAAAATATTTCTTTGAAAAGGCAGTCCTTTTAAAATCAACTTAGGAATAACCATTAGCTCAGCATAAAACAGTTAAAAAATTAAAAAATGTTTATTTAATAAAAACCTTATTTGGAGCAATAATTTCAGTTGAAATAAGATTACGAAATCTTCCCACAGTTGGATCAATATCCTCTAAATAAACAGTTTTCACTTTATATAAAACAATAAATTTAACTTACACATTTAAGATAAATCTAAACTAACTCAATTATACCTGGATTAATTATTTCATCTTCTGTACTAAACGAGACATTACAAGTACTTTTTTTCCTCTTTCTTTTCAAAGGGTTCACCATACTTCCTTCATCAATTGGTAAAACTGTAACTCGTCGATTGTGTGCTGTGTTATACTCTGTCAAATCCTGAAGAAAGTGATGGCTCCCAATAAATGTATGTTACGAGTAAAGCATCCTATGAAAAATTATCAGGAGTATGAAATATACTTCTTTAAGTTCAATTATTTATCAAAGATGCTTTAGTTAAACTGGAAAGCCTGAAAATTTCTGGATGAGCCCAAAGTTAAAGGATAATATTCTTACATTTAAATCATTCTCTGCTTCTGGTAATCCCAGCAGACTGAGATTACCTGTCTCATTTTCATCAACTCCTGCGCTGATTGAATTAATAGAGGTATCCATGGTTCCAGTAGACATATTTGGCTTCTCTCGCAAGGCCCAAGTCCTTGTTGATGCACCAAAATGAAAGTTTTCATCTGTTGGTAACTGGATCGGGCAATTTGGCTCAAGCCTAATGCTGCCTAAGAATGTTCCATGAGCTGCAAGAAAAGTCAGACTTGCTTTAGAGTTATGAGTTACTCAGCTCAATTTTTTAGAGAAAGTGTGAATACTACACTGAATTAAGTAAGAAATTTTTGGTGGCAGATTAGATTAAAAAATAATACCAACAGCTGTTTTGTTCTTTAAGATAATATGAAATATAATCAAGGGTATATATCAAATACAACTGAATCAATAAGTTCCAAAAGTAAAACTTGATGAACTTCATCAAATTGTACTGTGATTTTGTTCCAAATTTATCCATATTTAAAGCAATTTTGTAACATAAAATCAATAACCCAAATAAAATGGAAATAAAAATATAAAATTATTATTAAATGTTTACAAAGAAAACATCCAAATATATTTAATAAATAATTAGTTTTTAGGTTTAGTTACAACTTAAATCAAAATTGCTAAGATGGTTCATTCTTCTGGCTAAAAATACCAATGCACCTTATTGATCAACTAATATGAAAATATAAATAATATTGTAGAGCTATTTGGATATTATCCAGTGTTGATAATTTAATGATTGACAAACAATTAGTAAAATATTAAGACATCTATGACATTAAAATTAAACAGCACTATTAACCCACATCAAATAGTTAAAACTTCCATTTTACTGAAAATTTTTCTAAAATCTTAAGCCTTTATTTAGCAAATTTGGATATTTAATAGGAAAAATTTATTATATTTTCAGTATTTCTAGAAACTGGTTAAAACTTAGTCTTTTATGAAATTAATAAACTAAGAAAATACAAATATGTTATTTAGGCTTACAAATATATCTAATCAGATTGTTATTATCTTAATCCTACCAAAGAGAAAAAATTTAAAAAATTACTCACTGCTACCAAGATCTATTAAAAACATCCTTTGCAATGGCTTGTGGTAAACCATTACTGCATGAATACGAGAGCAAGAGGTGTGATCAACAGTAAAATCAATATATTCTTTTTGTCGACCAAAAAAAAAATGTGTTTTTCCATCAACAATAAACTTCTAAAAAAAAAAACTTACAAATTTATACGATCAAATTTAAATAAGAATATTCTTATATGCAGATATCCTCAGATTTGAAAAAAGAATATAACTCAGCACTGATTTAATAACGAGCAACTTAACAAATATCATTAAAGAATTAGGAGTTAGAATTAGGGATCGCCAGTGTACGGTATACTAAAAATTTAGTGTACAGTTAAAAGTATAGTATACTGTAAAGTATAACGTAAACTAAACTTTTTACTTATTGATTTTTTTTATTACTATTTATTTCAGATCAGAGAAATCTGTAGAACAATCTTAAATCTTAAAATGGTGAAGAGCAGCACAAACAGCCTGGTATAAAAATATAACAACTTAACAAGTTAAAGTTTTTATTAAGTAAATCTAAGAAACAAAAACTGAATTAAAAAAAAAAAAAAAAAAAAAAAAACACTTTGATCATGATTAGTCAAATAATAGACATGGTGCAGTAATTTAATTCATTAAGAAAACATAATTATTAAATTATCAAGCCAGTTCAAAAATATTTCACAAATAAAAGTAAACAGGTATACTAATCTGTATACTAACTTATAGTATACCATATACTGTAACCAGCGATCCCTAGTTAAAAAATAATGATTATGAGCTTTTCAAACACTTTGAACAAAAAATTATTTAAAAATGAAAAAAGATCATTCAATTTTTTGAAAACTAGATTTTTTCAAGTCTCCAAAAAGATTTCTAACTTTTGATATTTATCAAAGAATATATTACAAAAGCAAATCCTAATTTTAGAAACAATACTAATAACAGCTTAATTGTAAATCTCAAAAATGTCATACTTCAATCAGTTTCCCATCCTTGCTAACATCTAAATGCATTCCAGGAGGTGGCTTCCCTGCCCTTAAATATTAATAGAACATTAAAACAATTAGTAAAAATAAAGCTCTGGTGGACATAAAATATGTAAATTTTAAAGTTATAAGCACATAATCAATTTAACTGTTAATAAACTAATAAGAGCATAAAAAGACAAACTTTAAAGTAATCATTTTGAAAGATTTTAATTAAGGGGTATTTTAAGTAGCTCATGGTCAAGTCTTATAACCCTAAAGTATTTTAGCTAAAGTAATACTAGAAGTTAGAATAGTTTAAGATTTTCTTTTGAAGCCACTTCAAAGAGAATTTTATGTATTTTTTAAAAACAGGGTGCATAAAATATTTTTATTCTAAAGCAAATTTATCTAAAGTTATAGTTAACTCTACAATACTCAAAGTTCAGTGATACAATAAGAAAATGAGTGAAGTTCAATGAGAACATAGATTAAGTTTTTTATTTGAAACATTTAAATAAAGATTAACATAATCTTCCCAATTACTTTCCAAAAAAATTTACTAATACTTTTTTTTTACACCTGGAGGTATTAAATAAGCATTGAGTAATCAAGTAGTTGCCCCAGTTTATCTGATAAAAGCTTTGTGTACTATTTGGTATAGATTAATGAACAGATAAATACCATTCCATTTTTAATCAACTGAATGAGTTAGCCTATTAGCATTTGATAATTTGATTAATATTAAATCAACTCACTAAACATATTCAATTTAATTGATATTGTTAATTAAATATTACAGAAATCAAGTCAGTTGATAAGCTGCAAATTAATATTGAACAACATGCAACATAGGCTTTACTTAACCATGTTTGTATATTGATACAGGATAGGTAAATGCAAAGAAATGCTCCAAAGAATATTTGTCTCATAATTTTTACATGTGCTCCTTTTTTCTTTAACTAATTTTTTTTAAGTGGAAATGACTACTTATTAGAAATTGTACTTTTTAACAGCTTTTTTAATTTGAAATAAAAAGCTCTCAATCTGGCAGGTTTATTTGTTAAAACTAGTTAATACAGTTATTTTTAAGTGTTCCTATCCTCAAGCTAGTGTAAACCAAATGATCTGAAATTTGAATATTCAAAAATGAATAACATGGATAACTATTCATTTGTTTTTAAGGAGTCTAAGCTCGAAACTAAAATCTAAGCTCAATACTTAGTATTAAACTATTATTGAAACCATTAGAAACCCTGTTATGTTTTTCAGCAGACAAATATTTGCATCAAACCTTTAGTATTTTCCGTGTTCAATTTATTGATTTAAAAAGAATTGTAGAAATGTTTTTGTCAAACTATCATTTTTATGCTTAACTGACTTTAGGGAAAAGATCCTAAATTACTTAAAACTTTTAGAAAAAAAGAATCAACTATTTTAAACAAAATTCAAAAACAAGCTAACCATTTAGGAGGTTCATATGTGGGTTTTACAGGTGGAGGTGCTTGTGCAGGTTTAGTAAAAGACTTGGCTTTTCTTCTAATTCGTGATGCATCAGCCATCTCACTTTACACATTACATTATTACGTGAGTGCGAACGTGTGGCGAGACTTAAAGAATTGTTAGAATTTTAGAGCCCAGTATTCTCGTTTCTAGTTTTCTCTCTTTTAAACGGGTGTTTATTTAAAAATACTACTGGTATTTTAAAAGTAAGCGATAAAGAATATTCCCTTATAGCTATTTTATTAAAATTAAACTTTAAATTTTTTGTTTATGAAAATTTTTATTTATTTTTATTATTTGAAAAATTGGTGCATATTTATATAATTAAAATTACAACAAACCTCCTAGTTTAAGGGTATACAAAAATTAGGCTCGTATCACATCTTCACGAATACTTATACGGGATAAAATATATACAAATATTAATAATATTTGTATATATGTTTCTCGAAAATTACAATAATATTATTATTGTAATTTTCGAGAAACAGGGTAGTAACATAGACGATAATTCGTCTGACTATTTTTTCCCGTGAACTTTGGGAAGTCAGACGAGAAAACTTTGGTTATTTAAAAAAATGAATAATGGCGAAATATAATTACGTTTTGTAGGTTTAATGGCGGGGGTAATTTGCTATTGCTAAGAGCTTTTAAAGCTTCTTTTTCGTAATCTTTCAAATATTAAAAAATAAATAAATCACAAACTATTTTAAAAGCATACTTTAAATTATCTTTTTCTTTTGTTATACTGCTTCTGAATATTACTCATAATTTAATTAACTAAATTTTGGCGCAACATAAGATTAACCCCCCGAAACTTTACGTATTTCATTAAGATCAAAGAAAAGCCGCAGGAACATATTTGTTCTGGTAGATGAGAAATTGCATTAGCGCAAAAACCAAAGTTTTCTCGTCTGACTTCCCAAAGTTCACGGGAAAAAAAGTCAGACGAAGTATCGTCTAGGTAGTAACACTGCGCAGAATACCAAGACTTGAATTCTTTCTCTCTCTCTCTCTCTCTCTCTCTCTCTCTCTCTCTCTCTCTCTCTCTATATATATATATATATATATATATATATATATATATATATATATATATATATATATATATATATATATATATATATATATATACATAGGCGCCGAGTTCACGGGGGCAACAGGGGCAGTGTTCCCCCAGGAAATTTATACTAATAATATATTATCACGGATTATCTCGGGGGCAAATAGATACTCTCGCCCTCATGATAATCTGTGATAATATATTATTAGTATAAATTTCCTGGGGGGGGGGGGGGACTGCCCCTGTTGCCCCCGTGAACTCGGCGCCTATGTATATATATATATATATATATATATATATATATATATATATATATATATATATATATATATATATATATATATATATATATATATATATATATATATATACATAGGCGCATGTATATGTATATATGTATATATTAGTTTAACAATATGCTTTCATATTGTCTCAAGTGGGTGTTTACGGTTTCTTTACCTGAATATACTCTTTAAGTAAACCATGTAACTTCCGTGGTTTTCAAAACCAATCTTCATGTTAAGGTTACAGACGCTAAGAAATATAAACATTTAGCTATCCTTTGTATAACATTTCAAAAGGTTAAGTTATGGTATAGTTTTGCTAAAATGAAGTTCAAAAATATTTTTAATTTTTTTATTCTAGTTAAACTTGATAATTTTAGATAAAAAAAAAAAAAAATAGCAGGAAAAAGTGAATTATCAGTAGAAACACGATCGGCAATATTTAAATTGTGGCAAGAAAAATATTCAATGAGACAAATTGTAAAAAAATTTAAAATTTCTATTTGAACGGTATGGAATATTATAAAAAAGAAAGAAGAAGTTGGAAGTGTGGTCATTCGGAAACGATCAAGACGTCCGCAAATTACCTCTGCTACTGGAGACAGAAGAATTACTACCACTAGTGAAAGAAATAGACTAATAACTGCAACAGAATAACAAATAGCATGAATAATTACCGAGTAGAATCAATATATGTAACAATAGTGAAGAGGCGATTGATGGAAGCAGGACTTGGTGGTAGAAGAACTGCAAGAAAAGAAGACTACAGTGGGCAAAAAGTGGGCAAAACAATATGATAAATTTACTGTTAATGACTGAAAACGTGCTCTTTAAACCTAATAGTAATAGAGCATATATTTAAAGTGATTTTCTTTTTTCCCTTCATTTGTAAATAAAACATTGAAAACATTAAAAAGTAATGTCATTCGAGTAACTATGGAAGGTAGTGTACATCCATATCGATATTTAGTATGGGATATAAGAAGCAGATTTTTTTGATAAAGAATACTTATTTTTTGAATACAATGTATTTAAAGTTATACCACCCTGGAACATAAATTTTTCAAAAAAATTCCTTTTTAAAAAAATCATACCTTTTATAATAGTATTATTGATTGATAATATAATAGTATTATTGATTAGCAAAATTATTTTGAAGATGATTCTACCCAGCCTTTACTTTGTCAAGCGACCCCCTGATTCAATTAAACAAAAATTCGGATTTTTTTTTTTTGAATAAATTTAGTACAAATATTTTTCAATCATTTTTGAAAATTTAATTACATAAAATGTAGTAAAAAACCTTTGGTAGAAAATAGGGAAAAATGTTGTCTGAAAGATTTGCTTATTTGTAACAATGATTTTTTAGAGCTAAAATAATTTCTAGCAAACCTTCGTATAAGATTTTTTCTTTCAACTAAAAGTTTAAAAACTGAATATATAAAAAAATTACACGTCTGCCTTCAGATATTGTGATGGTGTATTGATTGTTCTCAATAAATATACCCTTTCAAACTATCTAGACATATTTGCAAAAAATCAAGAAATTAGATCTTTGAATTTTCCAATAAAAGTAGCTCGCTGCTACAATTTACAAACTATCCTCTTAAACAAAATGGTACATTTGGGAAAACTTTACCTAGTTTTTGAAGCAATTTGGTTTAGAAGTTCAAATTTGGAAATTTTTAGATTCTTATGCCATGAATGATTTTATAAAAATGAAGGAAATCTATTTTTGCAAGTTGTAGTATTGAGCATTGAGGGTTTAGAGTCCGCCAGCGTATGCCTTGTGGACTGCCCAAACCTCTCCAGGGAAGACCCAGTAGCACGTTGACCCTGAGTTTGCCTCCCCTTTGAGGAATGGGCGAAAAAAAAAGAAAAATATCAGTTTAATACAAGCACGCCGGCCAAGCCAGCCAGCTCAATCTTAGCCATTAGGCCGAGAAGCGATTTTTGCAAGTTGTATGCGTTGTACGACTTGATATAAAATGAGTCGAATTCGATATAGCTAATGTTTTATTTGATTTATCCCCCTGTGTAAAATAATGCTAGATAGATTATCTTTATTTTGTTTTATT